>NC_040105.1:141542913-141733193 GCF_003369695.1 Bos indicus x Bos taurus | reverse complement strand
TTGATTTCTAGTCTCACAGCATTGTAGTTGGAAAAGATGCTTGATGTGATTCCAATTTTCTTAAGTTTATTGAGACTTGTTTTTGTGGAGAATATTCCATGTGCCCTTGGGAATGTGTATTCTGCTGCTTTTGGATGGGATGCTCTATCAGTCCATTAAGTCTAATATGTCACTGGAGGTCAGTGTTTCCTTATTGATTTTCTGTCTGGATGATCTGTCCGTTGATGTAAGTGGGGTGTCAAAGTTCTGAATATGATGCTTACTGTCAGTTTCTCCTTTATGTTTGTTAGTACGTACTATGTGTATTTTAGGTGCTCTTATGTTGGCTGCCTATATATTTACAGATGTTACATCTTCTTGAGTTGATTCCATGTTCATTATGTAATGTCTTTCTTTGTCTCTTGTTATGGCCTCTGTTTTTAAAGACTAGTTTATCTGATACAAGTGTTGCTACCCCAGCTTTCTTTTGATTTACGTTTGCGTTGGATACCTTTTTCTCTCCTCTCACTTTCTGAGTCTTTAGATCCGAAGGGGAGATTCCTGTAGGCAGCATGTATGCGGGCTTTGTTTCTGTGTACAGTCAGCCACTGTTTCTTTCAATTGAAGCATATATTCCATTTATATTTAAAGTAATTACTGGTAGGTGTATGTTTACTGCCATTTTGTTAATTCTTTTCTTTTTGTTCTTTTCTTCTTCTTTGCTCTCTTCCTTTGTGATTTGATGGCTTTCTTTAGTGTTATGTTTGGATTCCTTTCTCTTTTGTTGTATGTGTGTCCATTATAGATTTTTGGTTTGTGGTTACCGTGAGGTTTATATAGATAGCAGTGTATTTGGTTATGCTTACATATACATATGTTTGTATATGTATTCTTTTTCAGATTCTTTCCATTATAGTTTATTAAAAGATATTAAATAAACTTCCATGTGCTATACAGTAAATCCTTGTTGTTTACCTATTTTATATATGGTAGTGTGCATCTTTTAATCTCATACTCCCAATTTATTCCCCCTCCTCGGTAACCATAAATTTGTTATCTACATCTGTGTATCTGTTTCTGCTTTGTAAAAATGTTCATTTGTACTGTTTTTTTGATTCCACATATAACTGATATCATATAAAGTTTGTCTTTGTCGGAATTAATTCACTTAGTGTAATACTCTCCTGGTCCATCCACATGGTTACAAACGGCAGAATTCCATGCTTTTTATGGCTAAGTAATATTGCATTGTATATACACACCACATCTTTATCCATTCATCTGTTGGTGGACCCTAAGGTTGCTTCCATGTTTTAGCTGTTGTAAACAGTGCCACTATGAACATTGGTGTATGTGTATCTTTTCTAATTAGAATTTTGCTCTTTTCTGGATATATGTCCAGATGTGAGATGAGCAGTGTTGAGAATCTTTTCATGGGCCTGTTGGCCATCTACATGTCTTCTTTGAAGAAATGTCTGGGCTTAATTTCCAAAATGCCTCATACAAATTAACAACAACAGCAACAATAAAAACCCAACCCAATCAAAACATGGGCAGAAGACCAAAACAGAGATTTCTCCAAAGAAGACGTGTGTGTGTGTGTGTGTGTGTGTGTGTGTGTGTGTACGTGCATGCACATGCTCAGTCGTGTCCAACTCTTTGTGACCCCATGGATTTTTGGCTGGGAAATTCCAGGACAGAGAAGCCTGATGGGCTACAGCCCACACATTCACAAAGAGTCGGACACAACTGAGCACACATATGCACACCACACAAACACACACATCTTCTTTAGAGAAATGTCTATTTAGATCTTTTCATTTTTTGATTGGGTTGCTTTTGTTGTTGATGTTGTTATTGATTTGTATGAGCTATTTGCATATTTTAAAAATTCAGCTCATGTCGATTGCATCCTTTGTAAATATTTTCTTCCAGGTTGTAAACCTATGAACTTTTCATTTTCTTTATGGTCTTTTTCTGTGCAAAAGCTTATAACTTTGCTTTTTATTCTTTTCTTGTTTGTGTTAATAGCCTTTTCTTTTTGCTTAGAGAAGTTCCTTTAACATGTCTTGTAAAGCATGTTTTGTGTTGAACACTTAGCTTTTCCCTGTCTCTAAAAGTCTTTATCTCTTCTTCAACTCTGAATGATAGCTTTTCCAGGTAGAGTATTCTTTGCTGTAGATTTTCCCCCTTTGGTCACATTAAATACACTCTGTCACTCCTCTGGTCATCAGAGCTATATGCTCCAGGAGTGCTTCTATAGGGCTGCATGAGCCCTTCCATTGTGGTGGGCTGAGTACCATGGGTGGACCCCTGGTCTGGTGGTTACCAGGCATTGCCTAGTGCATAGGCTGCTGGCCCACCGGTGTTTGGGGCTGGGTCCTGGGACCTCTGGTGGGCAAGTGTGGTTCTTGGGTGACTGGGGACTCAGAAGCTTCTATGGCAAATGACTTGTTGCTGAGTGAGGCTGTGTCCCATGTTGGCTAGCTGCTTGGCTTGGAGTGTGCCAGGACTGGTGCCAGTAGACTGGTGGGCAGGGCTGGGTACTAATAAGCTGGAGGGAGGATCTGAAATGGCGCTTGCCAGCAGCAGAGTCCTCACGGTAGAACAAGCACCCTAAAATGGCTGCTGCCAGCATCGTTGTCCGCAGGGTGAGCTGTAGTTGTTTCCTGCCTTTTGAGGATATTCTTCCAGATCAATCTGCTTAAGGCTCCTTGCAAATCATTTCTTCTGCCCTGGGTCCTGGTGCATGTGAGATTTTGGGTGCACCCTTTCAGGGTTATAAGGGGGTCCACCCCTGGAGGAGGGCATGGCAACCCACTCCAGTATTCCTGCCTGGATAATCCCCATGGACAGAGGAGCCTGGTGGACTACAGTCCATGGGGACACAGAGTTGGACACAACTGAGTGACTAAGCACACAAGGGATCCAAGTATACTAAATTATTTAAAATATTTAAATCCAGGCATCAGCTCTTTCTGCAAGGAGTGAATTTACAAGTATTCAGTCATTTGCATAAGGGAATAATCACCTCAGAACACAGCATATGAGCAACTAATGTGTGTTTAGTTTAGCTGAGACTGATGGGGAGGAGGATAGCTTAAAGTTCCAAGTGCCCGATCTTCCTGCTGTTTTTATGTGTTTGGTAGAGCAATGCAGAAGATGCAAGAGATGTGGGTTTGATCCCTGTTGGGAATATCTCCTGGAGTAGGAAATGGCAACCTGCTTGAGTATTCTTGCCTGGAAAATACCGTGGAGAGAGGAGCCTGCAGGCTGCAGTCCATAGGGTTGCCCAGAGTCAGACGGACTGAAGCCACTAAGCAGCAGCAGTCTAACCTCTCTGATCTGCAGTCTGGTACTAAGGCTGTGTCCAGGGCTTCCACTCCACTGGTGTCAGCAGATGAGCCACAGAGTCCCTGGGCCCCCACGACCAAACCTCACTGGCAACACCAGCCCCGTCTCTATAACCGTCGCAGCAGTCCCTGAGGACAGCTTTTATTTACAAACCCAGCCCGTGCCTATTGATTATTTACTGTGCACCAAAGATGGGTCATTCAAAATGGGTCCCGTTCCTCTCAGTATGATTTTAAAAAGGCACCCACTTTATCATGTGCTCAACTTCTCCCATCACGAAGGTGCACCTGCCTAGTGAGTGGGGTTAGTGGCACGAATAGTAATAGGTGGGAGGAGAGACAAGGCGAGAAGCCAGTCCAGAGCCAGGCACATCATCAGTGCTCACTTGCTGGGGGTGGGGGGTAGGGGGGCTGATGGGACGGCCTTTAAGTAAATGTCCTAAAAAATTTTAACCAGAAGGAAATAGCTCTTCTCCTGGTGTAGCTTCCCATCTTCAAGTCACCAAGATTTACCCTGCTCTGTTTTTTCCTGTCTGACATTAACTGGTCCATGTACTAACCCAGCCCCCTTTTTCTCTCTGATTGGAGGTGTGGTTTAAGCATAGAAGGGCCAAGTGGAGGAAATGTCAGAGGTCCAGGGATGCGCCACCTCTGCTCCTGGCCCACCATGTGGTCAGCAACTGGGGTGGACCCTGCAACACCATCCTCATTCAGGAACCAGATTGGGTCTGGATCCTTCTGGAGCTGAAGCTCCTGGAGCTGATGCCCTGGAGCCGAAGCCCCTGGAGCTGATGCCAATGCTGCCTTCCCCCTCCGTTTCTGCCTCCTCTGCCCTGGATTCTTCCACCCTTCATTCACTCTAGCTGTGCTCACGTGGCCTGGCCTGGTCCCCTACCACCGGTGGCCTTTCTGTAGCCCCGTTCCTCTTGAATGCTCTCCGTGACAGCTTCTTCCAAAGTGCCTTTGAGCCAGATTGAAGTTCTGATACCTCACCACCAAGCACACTTCCCCCAGTGCCTGTCAAGTGTGTTAAATACAAGAGCCAAGACGTTGTCCCACTATTTTAGGGCACGTTTTCTGTATTTCCAATAAAGTTGTGAATTCTCTGCATATTTGTTCTGTGTGTCACATGGGGTTAGTACTTCTGATGGAACTGCTGAGCCACAGTCACCATCAGTAGGCCATGCACATCTCCAAAGTTTCCCAGGTGCCCAGGAGGGGTGTACAGAGACCCATCCGTTCTCTTCCACCCTCATCCTCCCCCTACCCTGCCCCACTGGGACCACCGAGATATGGAAGACAAGTGGCGTGAGTCTCCAAGGGAGGAGAGTCTCCAAGGCTTTATGGAGGAGAGGGAGCTGGGCGTTCAACTGATTCTCTTATAGTTCTGCTCACCGCTTTCCCTTTTGTGGAGGGGATGTGGGGTGGGGGTGAGAGTCCTGGCTCTTCAGAGGAAACGTAAGAGGAGACTCTGTGTAGGCCAATGTGAGAACCTTTTCCATTCCTCCCCTTCCCTTCTCAAAGAGGTGGAAAGCATAGCCCTCCTTCCTCAGCTCAGAGGCCTTCAGATGTATTTTGTCACCTACAGCCTCCTGGGGAGAACCTGGTTTCTGCTAATTCAGCACTGCAAAGGAGGCTTTTGGTTGAGTGCTGCCTGAAGACATGAGGAGTGGTTCGTGAGCACTGATGCAGGATCAGTTCAGTTCAGTCGCTCAGTGTCTGACTCTTTTTGACCCCAGGGACTGGAGCATGCCAGGCTTCCCTGTTCATCACCAACTCCCAGAGCTTGCTCAAACTCCTGTCCACTGATTTGCTGATGCCATCTAACCATCTCATCCTCTGTCGTCCCCTTCCCCACCTGCCTTCAATCTTTCTCAGCATCTGGGTCTTTTCAAATGAGTCACTTCTTCACATCAGTTGGCCAAAGTATTGGAGTTTCAGCTTCAGCATTAGTCCTTCCAATGAATATTCAGGACTGATTTCCTTTAGGATGGACTGATTTGTTCTCCTTGCAGCCCAAGGAACTCTCAAGAGTCTTCTCCAACACCACAGTTCAAAAGCATCAATTCTTCAGCACTCAGCTTTCTTTATGGATGTGTCCAACTCTCACATCCATACATGACTACTGAAAAAGCATAGCTTTTCATATCTATTTGCCTAGATAGACCTTTGTTGGCAAAATAATGTCTATGCTTTTTAACATGCTGTCTAAGTTGGTCATAGCTTTTCTTCCACGGAGCAAGCGTCTTTTAATTTTATGGCAGCAATCACCATCTGCAGTGATTTTGGAGCCCCCCAAAATATGTCTGTCACTGTTTCCACTGTTTTCCCATCTAATTGCCATGAAGTGATGGGACCAGATGCCATGAGCTTAGTTTTCTGAATGTTGAGTTTTAAGGCAAGTTTTTCACTCTCCTCTTTCACTTGCATCAAGAGGCTCTTTAGTTCTTCTTTGATTTCTGCCATAAAGGGTGGTGTCATCTGCATATCTGAGGTTATTGATAATTTTGCCCAAAATCTTGATTCCAGCTTGTGCTTCATCCAGCCCAGCATTTTACATCATATACTATGCATATAAGTTAAATAAGCAGGGTGACAATATACAGCCTTGACACACTCCTTTCCTGATTTGGAACCAGTCTGTTGTTCCATGTCCGGTTCCAATTGTTGCTTCTTGACCTGCATACAGATTTCTCAGGAGGCAGGTCTGGTAGTCTGGTATTCTAATCTCTTTAAGAATTTTCCACACTTTGTGTGATCGACACAGTCAAAGGCTTTGGCTTAGTCAATAAAGCAGAAGTAGATGTTTTTCTGGAACTCGCTTGCTTTTTTGATGATCCAGCGGATGTTGGCAATTTAATCCCTGGTTCCTCTGCCTTTTCTAAATCCAGCTTCAACATTTGGGAGTTTATTGTTGACGTACTGTTGAAGCCTAGTTTGGAGAATTTTGAGCATTACTTTGCTATTGCATGAGATGAGTGCAATTGTGCAGTAGTTTGAACATTCTTTGGCATTACTTTTCTTTGGAATTGGAATGAAAACTGGCTTTTTCCAGTCCTGTGGCCACTGCTGAGTTTTCCAAATTTGCTGGCATACTGAGTGCAACCCTTTCACAGCACCATCTTTTAAGATTTGAAATAGCTCAGCTGGAATTCCATCACCTCCACTAGCTTTGTTCGTAGTGATGCGTTCTAAGGCCCACTTGATTTCACATTCCAGGATGTCTGGCTCTAGATCAGTGATCACACCATCATGATTATCTGGATTGTGAAGATCTTTTTTGTACAGTTCTTCTGTGTATTCTTGCCACCTCTTCTTAATATCTTCTGCTTCTGTTAAGTCCATACCATTTCTGTCCTTTATTGAGCCCATCTTTGCATGAAATGTTGCTTGGTATCTCTAATTTTCTTGAAGAGATCTTTAGTCTTTCCCATTCTGTTGTTTTTCTCTATTTCTTTGCATTGATTGCTGAGGAAGGCTTTCTTATCTCTCCTTGCTATTCTTTGGAACTCTGCATTCAGATGGATATATCTTTCCTTTTCTCCTTTGCCTTTTGCTTCTCTTCTTTTCTCAGCTATTTGTAAGGCCTCCTCAGACAACCATTTTGCCTTTCTGCATTTCTTTTTCTTGGGGATGGTCTTGATCACTGCCTCCTGTACAATGTCATGAACCTCTGTCCATAGTTCATCAGGCACTGTGTCTATCAGATCTAATTCCTTGAATCTACTTGTCACTTCCACCGTATAATTGTAAGGGATTTGATTTAGGTCATACCTGAATGGTCTAGTGGTTTTCCCCACTTTGTTCAATTTAAGTCTGAATTTTGCAATAAGGAGTTCATGATCTGAGCCACAGTCTGCTCCTGGTCTTGTTTTTGCTGGATAATCATGTTATTTAAAAGAAGCAGGAAGACTTTGCCTTTGTTTGTGTTGCCTTCTTCACATGGAATTCCCAGGTAGAAAACCTCTAGGAAAGGCTGTGTGAGGAAAAGAAGGCCCTCAGCCAAGTTCCTGTTGTAGCGGGTGGTTGGGGTGGAGGAGGGCTTCATTTGCTAGCAGAGGAACAGTCTTCTTGGGTTGTCTATCCCAGAGGGAGGGACTGAAGAATTGGTAGGGAATGCATCCAGGCACAAAACCTTAGGGAACTGGCTCTCCCCAGCCCTTGGCCAAGCTGATTTGTCCAAAGAGAACTGCAGTAAATTCTGGCTCTAAAAATAAGAGCATTGGGATTCCCTCGTAGTTCAGTGGCTGGGACTCTGCACTCCCAGTGCTGGGGCCCGGGTTCTAACCCTGGTCAAGGAGCTGGATCTCACATGCAGCAGCTAAGAGTTCACATGCTGCAACTAAAGACCCCACATACCGCAACGGAGATGGAAGATCTCTCCTGCCGCAACAAAGACCCAGTGGGGAAAAACAAATAAAATATTTTTAAGAAGCCAAAACAGATTATTTCTTCTCTTAAAACAAGTAACAACACTGTGATGGTATCATGGGTTTGTATATATGTCCAAACTCATCAAAATGTATACATTAAATATGTGCATTTTTGTATGTTAAGTAACAAGAAGCTGAAATACATAGAAAAACAATAAAGTTTTTGGTCAGTCGGTAAGTTTGGTAAGCTCTGGCACATTACTCATATAGTATCTTACTCCTTCAAAGAATGACCCACTTGTTCATTTGGTCATTGTGTCTTGACTTTTGGTAAAAGGATGGCTTTTGATGAATTGACTTGGAGCCAAATCCAAGACGTCCAAGGCCAAGCCAATGAGGCAGGGTGTTTGTTTATGGAAAGGTCCTATTTAGAACCCCCTCGTGGAGCCCCGTGCTCCAACATGAGAAGGAAAAGGCTGGGATTTTATCCTCACATATGAGTGAGAGAAATCATTCTTGATCCTCTCTCCTAAGGGCCTTTCCCAGGTGGTGCTAGGGGTAAAGAACTCTCCCAGAGACACAAGAGACTGGGGTTCCATCCCTGGCTCAGGAAGATGCCCTGGAGGAACGCATGGCAACCCACTCCAGTATTCTTGCCTGGAGAATCCCATGGACAGAGGAGCCTGCTGGGCTACAGTCCATGGCGTCACAGACAGTTGGACACGACTGAATCGACTTAGCACAGCAGCACGCCCTGTCCTTTCCTAGTTCCTTTTCTCCCTTTACCTTCCCGATGAGAGGCTATTTGGAAGAATGGGTGTGAAAGGTCAAGAGCATGGTCAAGTTTGGGGTCTGGGTGATGAATGGGGAGAACCACTGCAGATGACTTTTGAGGAGCCCTCCCTTACTAACCCTCAATACCTTAGTGAAAGTAGGATGTATGGAGAGAGGTAATACCATATATAAAATAGATAGCCAATGGGAAATTGCTGTATGACTCAGGGAATTCAAACAGGGGCATTGTAACAACCTAGAGGGGTGGGATGGGGAGGGAGGTGGAAGGGAGATTCAGAGGGAGGGGACATATGTACACCTATGGCTGATTCATGTTGATGTTGGGCAGAAACCAACAGAATCCTGTAAAGCAATTATCCTTCAATGAAAAATAAATAAATAAATACCTGAGTGGCCATCCAACCTGCAAGCAGCTGTGGCAGAAGCCTCAGAAGGAGTTTATGACTCCCTGTTCCCAAGGATTTTTAGAAGGAAAGTTTGAGTGCTGCTATGGCAACAGCTGAGCTATTTCAAATCCTGAAGATGATGCCATGAAAGTGTGCACTCAATACGCCAGCAAATTTGGAAAATTGAGCACTGGCCACAGGACTGGAAAGGGTCAGGTTTCATTCCAATACCACACAATTGCACTCATCTCACATGCTAGCAAAGTAATGCTCAAAATTCTCCAAGCTAGGCTTCAATAGTATGTGAACCAGGAACCCCCAGACCTTCAAACCAGATTTAGAAAAGGCAGAGGAACTAGAGATCAAATTTCCGACATCCATTGGTTATTCCTAAATTCTGAGATCAGGGCCTCTGGTTGTGCTTGATGGTTTATTTTTTTTCCTTTTCTTATCTTTCTTTGGCCACACATGGCACTCAGGATCTTAGCTCCCCAACCAGGAATGAACCTGTGCCCCCTGCAGTGGAAGTGCAGAGTCTTAACCACTGGACCACCAGGAAAGACCTTTGACAGTTTCTTTTAAAAAATGTCTTTTATCAAACACAGATGAGAGACAATATACTGTAATGGTTTTCAGCAGAGTCAGGAGTAATTTACAAAACATTTATTTTTTGTTAATTTCCTTGCCTCCAAAATGCGGAAAATGACAATGCCTACTGCATATGATTTTTGTGAGGATTAAATCAGGTAATTCATTGAAAGTTTGAGAATAGTATATGGTACATGGTAATCTTTCTCTATAAGCTTTAGAAATTATTTCTCTTATTAATATTAGTAGGCAGAGGAGAATGACAAGGTCTTAATTGGTAAAATTAAAAGATTATGACCTCTGTACACACCCAGTTTTATTTTACTAATATTACTAGTCTATGAAATCTCCAAGGTTTGGGGCCCCTGCCCTTAACCATGGTGCTTGTATATGGAGTGGTTGATTTCTTCTGTTAAACAATGTCTCCGTCCCAACAAAGAAAGGGAAGTGCTTGGCTAAGTGCCATCTCTGAGCTCACTGCCTGGAGGACAGCACACAAACCCAGGACCCACACAGAGACTATGCCGCTGAGCCGACCTGGAGAGGGAGAGGCATGTGGGTGGGGAGGAGGAAGTGTGAGAGGCAGCTGGCTTCATAGGAAGAAGACCAACTCTGGACTCAGAATCAAATCAGAGCTCTGCAATGGACTGGCTCTGTGAGTTTGAACAGACTGTTTCAGCTTTCTGAGCCTCCGGTTGTATACAACCAGATCTTAATAGTAGTTAGTTCATAGAGTTGAAAAAAAGATGAGATTCACATGGAGCACTCAGAAGAAAACATGGCAAGCTGTAGGTGTTCAATAAACATTTGCTACCAGGAATATGATGAAGACACTAATACAGCAGACAGAACAAAAAATCAGAGGCAGGGAGAATTTTCTCAGTGCCACAAGGTCCGATGTGTCTTGAGCTCTCCCTCACTAAGGTCAATGCCAGGCAGCCAAGAAAGAAGGAGGTTTTGCATGGCCCCTCACTGATGAGCACACGCACTCCAGAGCTATGAATACTGCTGATGCTGGAGACTGGCCTCAGTTCTTCTCATGCTTGAATCCCACAAAGCCCATCAGATCAACTGCTATGAACCTCTGGTGCCACAGCAGGCCTCAAACCAGAATTCTCCCCTCTTCCTGGCCAAAGAAGGAAAAAAATAGTTACTGCAAAAATAGCAAAAATTGGAGCTTCCCTGGTAGCTTAGTTGGTAAAAAATCCACCTGCAATGCAGGAGACTCAGGTTCGATTCCTAGATTGGGAAGATGCCCTGGAGAAGGGATAGGTTATCCATGCCAGTATTCATGGGCTTCCTTGGTGGCTCAGATGGTAAAGAATCCGTCTGCAATGTGGGAGACCTGGGTTGGGAAGATCCCCTGGAGGAGGGCATGGCAACCCACTCCAGTATTCTAGCCTGGAGAACCCACATGGACAGAAGAGTCTGGTGGGCTCGCAGAGTCGGACTGAGCAACTCAGCACAGCACAAACCAAGGCTAAGAATAATGTAAAAATTGTATTCAGGTGCCCTCTTCTGGACCTTCTGGGCAAGGGTTTTCCCGAAGACATCCCTGGGTCTTCTCACTCAATCCTGGGGCCTCAAGGGGGATTCATGGGCTTTCCCACCTAAGGAACTCTAATCTGGGCCAGGAATCAGATTATGAGCAACCTGACAGGGGGTCCCACTAGCATTTGCATGGTGATGGCCCTGTACCTTTCTTGGCGAATCTGGAGATGAATCGGGCAGCCCCAGTGTCTTACTCAGCTCAGGACACAATTATTGGCCTGTTATTGGCCCTTGGTGCATATTGAGCACATGATTCATGGCTGTGAAGTAACCTTTTAAAAATATTTATTAATTTCTTTGGCTATGTCAGGTCTTAGTTGTGACACATGGTATCTCCGATGCTTCATGTGGGATATTTCATTTTGGCGCACAGGCTCTGTAGTTGTGGGTGCGAGTGGCTAAGTTGCTCTGAGCCATGTAGGGTCTTAGTTCCCTGACCAGAGATCAAACCTGCATTCCCCGCATTGGAAAGTGGATTCTTAACCACCTGACCACCAGAGAAGTCCCTGAAGCAATCTTAAGACCATACATTCCCAATCATGGCATGGATCCAAGCAGATGTCTCAAGTCACTTGGTGGAATTGGCTCAGGAATCTTACATAGAAATGGTACATACAGGAATGAGCAAAACGCAGAACAGATGGGGTCTCACAACTCCCTGAAAGGTTCTCAGGGGTGTTTTGGCTCCCTGGCACATTGCCCAAAGAGTCACTGCTTCCACTGGCCCTGTGAAGGTCCAGGTACAGGGACTTCCTGGATCACCAGTCCCAACCTTTTTAGCACCAGGAACCAGTTTCGTGGAAGACAATTTCTCCACAGATGGGGCGGGGGTCGTGGTGGTTTCCTGACGATTAAAGCACATTACATTTATTGTGCCTTTGTTTTTATTATCATGACATCAGTTCCACTTAGATCATCAGGCATTAGATCCCGTGGGTTGGGGACCCCTGTCCTGGACCATAAGTGGGCCTGATCAGCACACCTGATGGCTCCTCCCGGTCAACTACAAACAAGCAGGAATGGGGCACAGCTGCCATTGAATCTGAGACCGCCCTTTCCCTTACTGAGTGTGGCGAGGGATGCTCATTGCAATGGGCAGAGCCTCATGCAGTGTGGATGTCTGTCCAGGTCACTCCAACAAGAAGGCTTGCTGTATCTTCACTGAACCGTGGATGTGGCTAATGGCCTTGCCATTCGGTCAGGCTTCTGGCAAGACTCAGACTGGCATGTAGAGCAAGACTCTCTGCAGGGACCACCTGTGTTCCTCTCTAGGTAAGATGTTTTAATTCTGTACTTTTTTCAAGATTTTCTCTGGTTTTCTGCAATTTGAATATGATATTCCTAGGTGTGGTTTGTTGTTGTTGTTGTTTGACATTTATACTGCTTGGTATTCTCTGAACTTCCTAGACATGTCATCCTGTCATTAATTTTAGAAAAATCCCAGCTATTATTACTTCAAATATTTCCTCTGTTCCTTTTCTCTTTCTTCTGCTTTGAGTAGTCCCATTATACAAGCTATACCTTTTGTAATTGTCCCACAGTGATTGGAAGACATTCTATTCCATGTTTTATTAATCTTTTTGTCTTTACATTTCAGTTGGGGGGTTTCTATTGATATGCCTTCAAACTCTCTGATTCTAATCCCAGCCGTTTCCAATCATGTGAAGGGTCCATTAAATGTATTCTTTATTTCTTTACAGGTATTTATTCTACTATTTCCTGTATATTCTTTCTAAGGGTTTCTATCTCTCTGTTTTCATTATCCATCTGTTCTTGAAAGCTGTCCAGCTTTTCCACTAGAGCCCTTAGCATATCGATCATATTTATTTTAAATTCTGACTCTGATAGTTTCATAATCTCTGATATACCTGAATCTGCTTCTGACACTTGCTTTGTCTCTTCAGACTATTTCTTCTTTCCTTTTATCAGGCTATGTAATTTTTTTTGCTGAAAGCCAGTAATGATCAGGTATTTGGAAGTACACAGGCCTTTGTATGACATCTTATTTTTATCTGGCCAAGAGATATGCTGTGTTGACAGTTTTCTGTATCTTTTGTATCAGAGGATTAAATTTCCACAAGTGTTTTGTTTTTGTCTGCTGGAGTCTTTCGTTTCCCATAGAAACTGCTTCTTCTTCTTTTTTTTTTTTTTTGAAGCATAAAATTTATATGTGTAAAATGGATTATCCTTTTTTAAATATAAATTTATTTATTTTAATTGGAGGCTAATTACTTTACAATATTGTATTGGTTTTGCCATACATCAACATGAATCCACCACGGGTGTACACGTGTTCCCCATCCTGAACCCCCCTCCCACCTCCCTCCCCGTACCATCCCTCTGGGTCATCCCAGTGCACCATCCCCGAGCATCCTGCATCCTGCATCGAACCTGGACTGGCGATTCGTTTCATATATGATATTATACATGTAGAAACCACTTCTTAAATAGAGTCTGAGCCTTCTGTTCTTTCAGCTGTGACCCACTGCATTATAAGGAGACCTTGTTGATGTTTGGTCAGGTCTGGGTTGAGGAGACACGTTCTATAATCTTATGGTTTGGGCTCAGTTGTTTAGTGTCCCTGACCCCCTGGACTATGATCTTCACAAGTAGTCCTCAGCTTTTTTCTTCTCTTCTGTGAAGGTGAATGTCTAGGGGGTTTGAAGTTTGGTAATTTCCCTTACCCCAAGTCCAAGAAGGCTCTGGGGTAAGGTAATTTCCCTTACCCCAAGTCCAAGAAGGCTTTACCTTGCTGGGTAGGCCATTGTTACGAAGAATGCTCTTGGCTTGTTTCCAGATGGTTACTTCTCCCCTCTTTCTTGGTCAAACAGGAGGCAATATTTCTCTGATCTTTACCAAGAAAACCTGTTGAGGATCCTAGGAGTAAACACCATGATTGTGGGGGTGGGGGTTGCTTCGATTAGGTTCCTAGGAATTTTTAATTCTCAAGTTAGTCCACACTCAGTCACCAGCAATTCATTGAAGCTACCTTTTAAGTTCCAGGTTTTTAGATTTCAGCATTTTCTGCCTCAGGTGTACTGATCTGTGTTCACTATAATCTGTAATCTTGAGAACCAGCTCTTTCTCCGGTTCAGGGATTACAATTTGTCCCATGACCTCAATTCTGTGATGTAGCCAAGAATGGTCATTGATTTTTAATCTGTTCATATTTTTTCTTCTGAGGGTGAGAATGATGACTTGCAAGCTCTTATTGGAGTGGAATCTTTCCTTTAGATTTTAGACATTGTTTTCTTTAGCTCTTTGGATACATCAGGGCTTCCCTTGTGGCTCAGCTGGTAAAGAATCCACTTGCAGTGTGGGAGACCTGGGTTCGATCCCTGGGTTGGAAAGATCCTCTGGAGAAGGAAAAGGCTACCCACTCCAGTATTCTGGCCTGGATAATTCCATGGACTGTATAGTCCATGGGGTCGCAAAGAGTTGGACACGACTGAGTAACTTTCACTTCTGCACACTTGAATACATTAAAATATCTGAAAAAAGTCCACTAAAAGACATGGAAGAATCTTAAATGCATTATTACTAAGTGAAAGAAGCCAGTTTCAAAAGGCTACATGCTGTATGAGTCCATTTATATGCCCTTGTGGAAAAGGCAGAAGTATGGAGATGGATAAAAAACAGAAAAAAGATCAGTGGTTGCGAGAAGTCAAGAGGAGAGAGGAGTAGGAAGAACACAGAGGGTTTGCGGGGCAGTGAAAATACTCTGTTTGACAGGATAATGATGGATAGACGTCCTTAATACATTTGTCCAAATCCATAGAATGTACAACAGCAAGGGTCCCCTGGTTACTTCTCCAAACTCCTTTGGAGCCCCTCTCCTCCTCATTCCTGATATCTAGCCACTCCTGGGCCTTTCCAAAACATATGAAACCTTCCCAATTCAGGATTTTTGCCCAACGACCTTAATCCGGCTTAGATATCCTTCAGGTTAAGCTTTTGTGTCTCTTCCTGAGTGGCCTTCCTTGACCTTACAACCCAAGTCAGAATCCATGTATTCTCTCTCCTTGTACCACGTTCCTTACACTGACACATCACCATTTGTGTATTTATTGGTTTACTGTCTGGGTCCCTGGTTGGGAGGCAAATTCCATGACAGGAAGGAAAGCATCTGTCTTTCTCCCTGAGGTCTTCCCAGCACCTAGCCCAGGGCCCAAATGGAATAGATGCTCAGTTGACACAGGTGGAATGAGTGAATAAAGGAGGTTTTGACTGTGTGGATCACAGTAAACTGTGGAAAATTCTGAAAGAGATGGGAATACCAGAACACCTGACCTGCCTCTTGAGAAATTTGTATGCAGGTCAGGAAGCAACAGTTAGAACTGGACATGTAAAAACAGACTGGTTCCAAATAGGAAAAGGAGTACGTCAAGGCTGTATATTGTCACCCTGTTTATTTAACTTATATGCAGAGTACATCATGAGAAACGCTGGACTGGAAGAGACACAAGCTGGAATCAAGATTGCCGGGAGAAATATCAATAACCTCAGATATGCAGATGACACCACCCTTATGGCAGAAAGTGAAGAGGAACTCAAAAGCCTCTTGATGAAAGTGAAAGTGGAGAGTGAAAAAGTTGGCTTAAAG
This sequence comes from Bos indicus x Bos taurus, assembly GCF_003369695.1. NCBI lineage: Eukaryota > Metazoa > Chordata > Mammalia > Artiodactyla > Bovidae > Bos > Bos indicus x Bos taurus. The sequence continues at coordinate 141,717,565 of NC_040105.1, read as the reverse complement.
CTCAACATTCAGAAAACGAAGATCATGGCATCCGGTCCCACCACTTCATGGGAAATAGATGGGGAAACAGTGGAAACAGTGTCAGACTTTATTTTTCTGGGATCCAAAATCACTGCAGATGGTGCCTGCAGCCATGAAATTAAAAGATGCTTACTCCTTGGAAGGAAAGTTATGACCAACCTAGATAGCATATTCAAAAGCACAGACATTACTTTGCCAATAAAGGTCTGGCTAGTCAAGGCTATGGTTTTTCCTGTGGTCATGTATGGATGTGAGAGTTGGACTGTGAAGAAGGCTGAGCGCTGAAGAATTGATGCTTTTGAACTGTGGTGTTGGAGAAGACTCTTGAGAGTCCCTTGGACTGCAAGGAGATCCAACCAGTCCATTCAGAAGGAGATCAGCCCTGGGATTTCTTTGGAAGGAATGATGCTAAAGCTCAAACTCCAGTACTTTGGCCACCTCATGCGAAGAGTTGACTTATTGGAAAAGACTCTGATGCTGGGAGGGATTGGGGGCAGGAGGAGAAGGGGACGACAGAGGATGAGATGGCTGGATGGCATCACCGACTCGATGGACGTGAGTCTGAGTGAACTTCGGGAGTTGGTGATGGACAGGGAGACCTGGCGTGCTGTGATTCATGGGGTCGCAAAGAGTTGGACACGACTGAGCGACTGATCTGATCTGATCTGATTCATCCATCCTGGAGAAGGCAATGGCAACCCACTCCAGTGTTCTTGCCTGGAGAATCCCAGGGACGGGGGAGCCTGGTGGGCTGCTGTCTATGGGGTCGCAGAGAGTCGGACACAACTGAAGGCACTTAGCAGCAGCAGCATTCATCCATTCTGTAGAGGTTGATGCTGTTATCTCTGAGTAGTGACGTACCTGATGCCACACAACTAGCAAGTGGACATGAATGGGTGAGATCTCAGAATTACAGTTCTTAGGTGAATAGGCATCTTGGAAAGTATTTGCTAAGGGGATGGAAAGTAGGGGTGGGGGAGATGTGGGGTGTGGAGCAAGTCAGTTTGGAAGATTCCTGACCAGTGACTCTCGGGGAAATGGCCCCTGGCCAAGGACCTGCAAGACATAGTTTCAGGATTTACAATTGTTGAAAAACGTCCTCCGTTTTCATAATACAGATTGCTGATAAAAGGCCCTGCGGGGAGGCTAATAGAAAACACAGCGCTTTCCCTGTAAGGGCAGGTTTTGCAGTTTATGGGAAGGAGGCAGGCTTAAAAGGCTCCAGGGAAACTGGCCCTCGCCCCCGCTTTCTACCATTTTCCTAAGCAGAGCAAAGGGCTGCGGGGCGCGGGAGACGCCACCGGTGATGCCAGGACCACACTCGCATAGCGGAAAGTAGATCTTGGTGACCCTGCATCCCGCAGGCTGCACATCGCTCTCCGCCCCACAGACTCCCACACCGCCCTCAGTATGTACCTCACTTCTCAGACTCCACACGTCCCCACTGCAGCCCCTACCAACCTCCAGTTCCCCCCTTGTCACCTAGCGGTCTCACATCAACGCACGAAGGGCGAGAAGCTCGTAGAGAAGGCGCCAAGTGCGGAGAGGCAGCATGGAGCCAAGTCCCCAGCAGAGGGCGCGGGAGAGTCTCCCTGCGCCTGGGGAACACGCGCGCGCCAGGCCGTCTCCAGGCCGGGTACCTCCCTGGCAGGTTTTAAGTCAAGGCCGCCACCGCCGCCACCGCCGCCGCCGCCTTTCTAAGAAACAGACTCTTCCTCCTTTGCCCCGCATGAGTTTGCCTATGCCTGTGTGCTCAGTGGCTAAGTCGTGTCCGATTCTTTGCGAGTCCATGGACTGTACCCCGCCAGGCTTCTCTAACCACGGAATTTTCCAGCAAGAATACTGGAGTGGGTTGCTATTTCCTACTCCCGGGGATCTTTTGGGCCCAGGGATCGAACACGTGTCTGTTCTGTCTCCAGCATTGGCTGCTGCTAAGTCACTTCAGTCGTGTCCAACTCTGTGTGACCCCATAGACGGCAGCCCACCAGGCTCCCCCGTCCCTGGGATTCTCCAGGCAAGAACACTGGAGTGGGCTGCCATTTCCTTCTCCAATGCATGAAAGTGAAAAGTGAAAGTGAAGTCGCTCAGTCGTGTCCAACCCTCAGCGACCCCATGGACTGCAGCCTTCCAGGCTCCTCCATCCATGGGATTTTCCAGGCAAGAGTACTGGAGTGGGGTGCCATTGCCTTCTCCGTCCAGCATTGGCAGGCAGATTCTTTACCGCTGAGCTACCTGGGCAGCCCTAAATGGCCATATGGATAGCCGAGAAATAAAGGTTAGTTATTATTATTATTATTATCATTGATCTGATGTATATATAACAGGTGATCTTAAGAAGGATACCAAGGTCTGTGGGATAAGAATGGGACCGGGGATGGTGTTTGGTCAGTTTGGTTTTTGTTTCTTTTTTGGCTTGGGTTGCTGGGTGTGTTGTTTTGGCATCCAGTGTGTTTTGTCTGTTAATGTGTAGATTAAAAATCGTCTTTCTCGGGAGACTGGGGTTGACATATACACACTACTATATAAAATAGATAGCAGAGAAGGACCTACTGTGTAGCAAGGGCACTCAATATTCTGTATTGGGGAAATAATCTTAAAAACAGAGTGGATACTGCTGAATGTTATGTGGCAGGCTGGATGGGAGGGCAATTTGGGGGAGAATGGACACATGTGTATGTATGGCTGAGGCCCTTTGGCTGTCCACCTGAAACTGTCACAACATTGTTAATTGGCCACACCTCAATACAAAATAAAAAAAAAAGTTTAAGCCAAGAGAAAATTATAAAATACGTTATTTGGAATAAAGTATTTTAAAAGTGTTTGCAGAACATTTTAAAAAATAGAGGGGATATATGTATGTCTAACTGATTCACTTTGCTATACAACATTGTATATCAACTGTATGTCAATAACAATTAATTTAAAATATGGGTTTTTTGGGAAAAAACTTATTTTTCTAGAGTGATTTAACACATTTCTCAGGAAATGCATTAACATTCCCTTTACCAAGGACTGTAGGGAAGGCAATGATGGGAACAACAAAGTGATATGCCCAGGACAGTCGGTTTCCAGTCTGGAGCTTAAGCTGGAAGCAATATCTCTCAGGGAAAGGGAGTAGTGTGATGTTTAAAGATTTTATTCTATTGTTTATTAGATAATTATTGTAGGAAAAGTTGGAAATTCATATGTTCATTTACCTTGGATCTTACCAATTCAAAATGATTGTTGTATTCTTCTGTATAATTTTCCAGCATTTTTGTATACGTAAATACTGGTAAAATGCTATCTCAACTAAAACTGAATCATATTATCCATACTTCTTTGCAATACAGATCCTACCAGATGCGTAAACCTGTTGGATGGAGGGACCTTCATTAATTTAATCAGTTCCTTATGATAAACAAGCTTTCTTCAAATGTTAAACTTTTATAAAAGATGCTACACTCAACATTTCTGTTTATACATCTTTGCCAAAGTATTGTCTACCTGTTGATCAGTGTGAATTTTTTTAAATCTCAATTTAAAAAATATTTTAATTAATTTATTTCGCTGCGCTGGGTCTTAGTTGCTGCATGTGAACTCTTAGGTGTGACCTGTGGGATCTAGTTCCCTCATCGGGGATTGACCCAGGCCCCCTGCACTGGGAACTTGGAATCTTAGCCACTGGACCACCAGGAAAGTCCCCAGTGTGAAGTTTTGTAGGAAGGTAGGGCAGCTGGGTTTGGAATCTGGCCCTGGAGCTTACTGTGTGTCTACACAAATCACAACCTTTCTAGGCTCCAATTTCCTCATCTTTAAGTGGAAGCAATCAGGCTACTGATTGTTTACAGGTATGGGGGAGGACTAAATGAGATAATACATGAAAAATAATTGGTTAGTGCCTAGCACATAGCAAGTCCTAAATCAGTATTAGTCATTATTGTTGTTACTGTTGTCATTACCACCATGACCCCTGAAGAAAACTGGTTCTTCAAAATAACACCCATAGTTTCTACTACTCTTTAAAAGAGAGTAATCAGAATTTCAGGAGGAAGTCTTTAGGTGTAAAACTTTAGTAGCTATTTAATATTTTCTATTTCTAACTTTGTTTACCCAGACGATAAATAATAAATTTAAATGAAGTGTGTGCTGTGGAGCTATTTACCGTGCTTTGCTTGTGTAGCTTTCTGCCAGTCAAACCAGAAAAGCAGAGTGTTTTGTTGGATGTTCTTATGTAAGAATGAACTGTTTTGTGATGAATAAAGCCACTTCCGATTCTTTCTCCTATGGAAAATGCTCAAAGCCCATCTTATCCCATGAAATCAGCAGAATATCTGTGCTATCATGTACGCAGCTTCCCAGTGTCTTCAAGCTGTTCTCCTCTAATTTTTCTCTTGTATCCCTGGGCCCACTATTTCTTATTCCTAACAGGTATGGGAGAGAGCACAGAATCAGAGTTGTTGCCTCTCAAACATTGCTTTTAATCTGGGAGGATATCCAAGAGTCACACTGGGACAGATTTCAGGTTCATATTCCCACCTGAAGCTTTGGAAACTAGTCACTATTCCGACCAAAGCCTGTACAGTCTCACCCTTATTTGTTTAAGGGTCATCAAAAAACAGGGAAATGCTCAGAGTGTTTTACTGATTGAACGTGTTTGTTTGTATTTACATATTTTTAATTGACTTATAGTTGATGTACAATATTATGCAAGTTTCATGTGTACAAGATAGTGATTCACAATTTTTAAAGGTTATACTCCATTTATAGTTATTATAAAATACTGGCTATATTCCCTGTGCTGTACAATATGTCCTTGTAGGTTATGTATTTTATACATAGTAGTTTGTACCTATCAATCCCATTCTCTTATCTTGTCCTTCCCCACTTTGTCTCCCCACTGGTAACTACTAGTGTATTCTCTATGTCTGTGAGTCTAGTTTCTTTTTTTTTTTTTGGTCATATTCACTAGCTTGTTTTATTTTTTAGGTTCCACATGTAAGTGATATCATACAGTGTTTGTGTTTCTCTGACTTATTTCACTAAGCATAATACTCTCCAAGTCCATCCATGTTGTTGCAAATGACAAAATTTCCTTCATTTTATGGCTCAGTAGCATTCCACTGCGGAGAAGGCAATGGCACCCCGCTCCAGTACTCTTGCCTGGAAAATCCCATGGACGGAGGAGCCTGGTGGGCTGCAGTCCATGGGGTCGCGAAGAGTCGGACACGACTGAGCGACTTCACTTTCACTTTTCACTTTCATGCACTGGAGAAAGAAATGGCAACTCACTCCAATATTCTTGCCTGGAGGATCCCAGGGATGGGGGAGCCTGGTGGGCTGCCGTCTATGGGGTCGCACAGAGTCGGACACGACTGAAGCAACTTAGCAGCAGCAGAGCAGCAGTATTCCACTGTGTGTGAATATATACACACACATACCACATCTTCTTTATGCATTCCTCTGTTGACGGACACTTGGGTACCTTCCATATCTTGGTTATTATAAATAGTAATGCAATGAATGCTGTGGTGCATGTATGTTTCAAAGTAGTGTTTTCTTTCTTTCTTTCTTTTTTTTTTTTGATATCTCCCCAGGAACACTCACCCTGTTTGAGAAGCTGGGTGGAATATTCAGAGGTCGATGGCCTAGCTCAGAAATCAGTGGTCAGTGACCAAAAGTCATGGTGACCAGTTTTCCGAAATGCTGCCAGTAGCTCCATGCTTACTTATGGTAGCTTCCTCTTCTGCTCTACCGAGCATTGTGGACAGAGACACTCAACAGGATGGGTGGCATAAATGTGGTGGTTACATGAATCCTTTGTGGACACAATGTTTGTGGACTCTGAGCACCAAATGCTGGGACATCCTTGTCTGTAACTGAGGCCCGAATGCCCCCCGTGTGTCATTTGCCATGCTGTGTCATCCTTCCCTCCAGTAATGACCAGGTCCACTCTACTATGGTGTCTGTCTCCGCTTGTTGTCATGGCTTTGTCAACTGAGCTAGGCTAGAGCTTCTTTTCCTGGGATTGCCTTCCCTGTCCTGAGTGGAGGTTGGCTGGAAAAGCTGGGGCAAGATTTGGCAGGTGGGAGTGAAGCCACGGCCATTATGTTCTGAAGTTGGGTGTAAGGGCAGGTGCGATTGCCGCTTGTATGCATTGGCACTGACGCCCTGGCACCCTTGTTGCCGTGGGCCAGCAGGGGGCCTGCAGCGACTCACCCACAGGGTGATCTCCTACAACAGCTCCAGACCCTGGGCCGTGTGCACGTGCAGCTCTGTGTCAAAGGATGCCGGCTCCTTCTCCAGAATGGAGATGGTAAGAGGCAGATGTATGGATCACAGGATTTTATGCCTTCATGGGTTTTAGCTTGTCCTTGTGGGTTCAAGGGAATCCTTGCAGCTTCCACTTGGTCTTTGCTCTCCCCAGTTCATATACACCTGTCTGCCCAGCTGTTAGCCTTGAATATCTCCAGTGACTTCAGGCCACCATCAAATGTGAAGGCAATAGCCTTTCATAGACTTCATCTCGGCTCCCACCAGTGCATGAGATCTAGTCTCTATAATATATCCCTCATGGCCTTTCACTCTGCTTCTCTCATCAAACCCTACAACTGGGTTTTGTTGTATTGTTTAGTCGCTCAGTCGTGTCTCACTCCTTGCAATCCCATGGACTGTAGCCCGCCTGGCTCCTCTGTCCATGGATTTCTCTGGGCAAGTATACTGGAGTAGATGGCCAATTCCTTCTCCAGGTGATCTTCCTGATCCAGGGATCAAACCTGAGTCTCCTGCTTGGCAGGTGGATTCTGTACCACTGTGCCACCAAGGAAGCCAATTGTGTGTGTGTGTGTGTGTGTGTGTGTGTGTGTGTGTGTGTGTGTATTTCAGATTGTTTTAAGCCAGTCATCTCCTGATGGTGACTTGGGTTGTTCCCATGCCTTGGCTGTTGTAAATAGCGCTGCTATGAACATTATGGTGCCTGTGTCTTTTCAAATTAGAGTTTTCATTTTTTTTTCTGGATCCAGGAATGGAATTTCTGGATCAAATGGTAATTCTATTTATAGTTTTTGAAGAACCTGCATACCATTTTCCATTGTGCCTGTACCAATTTACACTCCCACCAACAGTATAGGAGGGTTTCTTTTTCTCCACACCCTGTCTACCATTTATTAGTAAATTTTTGATGATAGCCATGCTGACCTGTGTGAGGTGTTACCTCATTGTGGTTTTGATTTGCATTTCTCTGTTGCTTAGCCACGTTCGTCATCTTGTCATGTGCCTCTTGGCCCTCTATGTCTGCTTTAGAGCATGTCTATTTAGGTCTTCTGCCCATTTTTTGATTAGGTTGTTTATCTTTTCTGCATTGAGTCATTATGAACTGTTTGTGTGGTTTAGATTTCTTAGGTTTACTTTTTCAATTTCATCTTTAATTGTTTTACAGTGTTCTGGGGGCCATGCTGCATGGCTTGTGGGATCTTAACTCCAAATTAGGGATTGAACTCGTGCCCTCAGCAGTGAGTGAGGGGTGCTAACCACCGTACTGCCAGGAATTCCCTATATTTTGGATATTAACCCCTTCTCAGTTGCACCCTTTGAAAATATTTTCTCCTATTCAGTAGGTTTTCTGTTAGTTTTTTTGATGATTTCTTTTGCTGTGCATAATAAGCTTTTCAGTTTCATTAGGGCCCATTTGTTTCCTTCTGCTTTGATTGATATTTCTTTTGCCTTGGGTGATTGATGTAAGAAAATGTCGCTATGATTTATGTCACAGAAAGTTTCACCTATGCTTTTTCTAGGAGTTGAACGGTGTCTTGTTTTACATTTAAGTTTTTAACCATTTTGAGTTTATTTTTGTGTATGGTGTGAAGAAATGTGCTAATTTCACTCTTACATGTGTAGCATCCAGTCTTCCCAGTGCCGCTTGCTGAAGAGACTGTCTTATCCAATGCATAGTTTTGCCTCTTTTGTCATGGATTAATTGACAGTAGGAGTGCGGGTTTATTTTGGGGGTCTCTGTTCTGTTCCTTTGATCTATATGTCTGTGTTTGTTCCAGTACCATGGTGGTTTGATTACTGTGGCTGACAACAGAATTTTTCGTTTCTCAAAAAACTGAAAAGATATGTACATGACAATTTACTAAGGCTCTATTACCCTTGCTTTCTCTTTTTAGTGTTAATTGTAGATTATTTCTTTTTTTAATATTTTTCTTTATTACTCTCTTTGGCTGCACTGGGTCTTTGGTGTGGCATGTGGGATCTTGGTTCCCTGACCAGGCATTGAACCCAGGTCCCCTGTAGTGAGAGTACAGAGTCTTAGCCATTGAACTGCCAGAGAAGTCCCACCCTTGCTTTCTTTTTAAGAAGTATCTATTGATTTATTTTTGACTGTGCTGGGTCTTGGTTGCTTCGTGTGAGCTTTCTCTAGTTGTGGTGAGTGGGGGCTGCTCTCTAGCTGTACTGCACGGGCTTCTTATTGCAGCGGCTTCTCTTGCTGTGGAGCACGGACTCTAGGGTGCTTGCGCTTCAGTAGTTGCAGCTCGTGGGCTCAGTAGTTGTGCTTCCCAGGATTTAGAGCACAAGCTCAGTAGTTGTGGCACACAATCTTAGCTGCTCCATGGTGTTTGGGAACTTCCTGTACCAGGGATCGAACCTGTGTCTCCTGTAATGGCAGGTGGATTTTTTACCACTGAGCCACCTGGGAAGCTCTGCAAGGCAGGTTCTTAACCCCTGAACCACCAGGGAAGCCTCCTTTCTTTCTTTTTTATGTCAAACTCTTTTAAACTGTACTCTACTTTTCTTGCCAACTTATTTTTCTTCGTCTCATTTTCTCTGCAATCCCTTGAATATGACTCCTGCCTTACGAAACACTTTTTTAGTTCAGTGGGGACTTACCAAACAGCACATCCAGGTCACCATCTCCTTTATTTCTGTGTAGGTCTCTCCACAGTTGGCTACTTTCTCTTTCTTGAATTTCTCTCCTCTCTTGGTTTCTGTGACCTGCTCTCTTTGGGATTTTATCCTGTCTCTCCAGTTGCTCCTGTTCTGTCTTGTTTGCTGACTTTTCTTCTCCCCACTCCTCAAGGTTCAGTTGTCACCCAAAGCCCAGTTCTTAGCACTCTTGAATTCTCACTTTTCCCTTTACGATCTCCTCTACTCTCTTGGATTCAACCATCGTCCCTTCATTGTCATGATTTGCTCGTATAAATATATGCCTTTAGCTCTGCTCTCTATCCTGAGTGCCAGGATTGTTTCTAACAGTTCATGGAGTTGCACATGAATCTCAGATTCAAGGTGTGTAACCCTCACTGTTGCTTTACCACCACAGGCAGTGTTCCCTAAATTGCATAATGACATCACCACCCTCTGGTCATCTTGCTCAAAGTTTCAGAGCCATGCAACGCTCTTCCCCCTAATTATCTCCAAATCCCTGAGTTCTCTGATTCTTCCCTTTTCCCATTCCCGTTACCAGGCCCTCATTTGGCTTACTTTAACAACAAACTCCTACTTGATGCCTAACTGTAGCTTCTCCATCTCTCCTTTCCTACTTCCTGCAGCCTCTGTTACTTTCTCAAAATATGAATAGGCTTATGTAACTTATTTGCTGGAAATATCTCCTGGTTCCCCCTTGTTGCTCAGTCATGTCTGACTCTTTGTGTCCCCATGGACCATAGCCTGTCAGGCTCCTCTGTTCATGGGATTCCCCAGGCAAGAAGACTGGACTGGGTTGCCATTTCCTTCTCTAGGGGATCTTCCCAACCCAGGGTTTGGACCCACGGCTCCTGCCTGGCAGGCCAATTCTTTACAACAGAGCCACCTCGGAAGCCTAGTTCCCCCTTACATATAGAATACAAACAGTTTTGCTCAGTTTTTTTTTTTTTTTTTGCCACATCTTGATTTCCTCCCTTTCAACATTATGTCATGTGATACCCCAGATTCCCGTCCAACATGCACTGTCTATGGATCCCTGGAAATTCCTCCATCTCCTGGACATACCTGCATGCTCCTAACCTAGGCTTTTGGCTCAAGCCTTTTCTGCTTGAGCTCTTTATTCTATTGGATCCCTAACCATCCCCTTTTTCCAAGCTCAGTTCTCACACCCAGCTAATGACTTAGGTTATAGTCTCGGAATTAGTAATTTTCATCAATAACATAAAGTAACAATATAAATAATAGCAATAGCAATATAAATAATACTAACAAATCACACAGATCAAGCCCTTATCTACTGTGCCAGGCACTGCTCTACGTGTTTTCAACATATAAATTTTTCTGTTCTTCCCAATAACTCCTCACCTGACATCATCAATGTCAGTGTGGACAAGGATACAGACTGACCACACTCTTGTTCCCTTTACTCCAGCACCAGTTGATGCTGGTTGAGTGCTCACCACGGGACTTAACTTTATTCCTTTATTTAAACCTCAGAACTGTATAAGGCACATACCATCATGAGATCCATTCTATAGAGAGGACAGTTGAGGCACAGAGAGAGGTCAGCCAACTTGCCCAGGGTCACAGAGCAAGGAAGTGGTGGGGCTCTGCAATCCGCCTCCATAATCTGTGGCTTCTTTCTCTGGTGTGGGCTGATCTTCCTCTGGAGACACTGAGAACCCACAGCACATTGGCTGGGTCGGGTATTGTGACATTCCCCCACCGCCCAGCACAGGGCCTGTATACCGCACCCAACATAGGCTTATTGACACTCACAGGTACAAAAATGTGCAGGACAGATGTCATTTTCACAGGAAACCATCCTGTCCTCATTGGGAATCATCAGAGGATAAATATCTCCCTTCTCACAGACCCTCATGAATAAATGAATAAAGAGAAAGTGACTGAAGTGGTAAATATAAAGCAATGTGATGTGGTCATCTGTAAAGTTTTATTGGAAATCTTCAATGCCAAAGTGTTACTGCCCACAATGTAAGGAACATCCTAAATACAAGCTTCCAAAGAGCACATTAGTGATGGCACACAAATGTCGCCACCTCTTTTCCACACCTGCAATAAAATGTCGTTAAGAATGAGATCCTTGAGGGACTTCCTTGGCAGTTTAGTAGTTGACTCTGTGCTTCCACTGCACGGAACACCGGTTCAATCCCTGGTGGGGAAAACTAAGATCCCATATGCCATGGGGCATGGGAAAAAAGAGAGAAAGAGAGGTTTAAAGAATTTACCAACACAATTAATTAATGATAAAAATGATTAATGTCTCCAGGATAAAGGTGCCTAAGAGGCTGTCTGATCAAATCTCGTGCCCCTCAAAGGCAGGTTGCCTAATACAGCAGCCCCAGCTCTGTCTACCTGCTCCTCCTTCTCTGTTCCAACCCAGTGGTAGAAGAGAGGCCACAGGTGAAAGTGCAGTGAGTGGATCAGGGCAGCACAGAGCTTGTTGGTGAGTGACACTGAGCAGTAACACTCTGGTTTCATTTCTTTTAAAAGGGGGATGATGATTGTGATGAGGGAGCAGGTAGAAACAGGATAAATCAAGTACAACGTCAAGCATGAGACTCATGGTTAGAAGCTATTCTTCATATTTGGGATATTCCCATGCCCCAGGACACCTGTAAATACCTCTTGAACAAGCATAAAACCCTCAGCCTGGCCTGGCTTTCATTTGCACTTCTCACTGCAGAAACAGAATTCTGGAAGTTAGAGGAGGGACAGAGAGGGAGGGGAGCGGAGTGGAAGGGTGGGTTGGGGAGGGGGAGGGTGGAGGGGAAGGAAGGAACTGAGGTGCAGGAGAGAGGGGCAGCAATGGGGAAGATGGAAACAAACACTTCCTGATCTAGAACATGGGCGCAAGTGTTGTAGGGTGCCTGCAGCCAGCGGTGGGGAGCTGAGTCCAGCCCTGTATGCAGAGCTCCACAGTTACCTGCCAAGTTGAAGGAAGGGCCCCGAAGGAAGGGCCCCTTGCACTGTAAGCTTTCTGAGAGCACCAAGCACTGGCCAGGGTCTATGCGTGCACTCTGACGTGGGTTAGCACAAATCGGTAGTACTTGTTGCTTCATAAGGGGCGGGTTGGGTTTCTTGCAGCCAGCTTCTGAGCACACTGTGTGCCCTGAAATAGAGGCCCCAGGAGCCAGAGCAAGCAGCCCCTAGCTAATCATTTCATCTGAATCACTAGCCCCATTCCTGGACTTTGCGGGTGAGTGAAACAGAACCAGAGCCCCATCCATTAGTTACAGAGTTGGAGCAGTGGAGGGGCAGGGAGGAGATGTGCTCAGAGCCCACAGGACAAGGGGGACCACTGGGCTGTGGCCTTCTCCAGCCCCATCTTTGCATCTCTCGCTCCAGGGGAACTGTGGGCTAGGAGCCTGCATCCCTGGAGAGATGTTCTCCTAACGTTTCTCCAGGGCTCTGGCTCCAGGGGCCAGTGAGGTCTCATTTCCTTGCCCCTCCCCACCCCAGGTTGGCACGCCTCCACTTTATGGCCATGCCCTGGCCTCAAGGGACCCTAGAGGGTCCCACCTACCTCAGTCAAGGGCCAGGGCCCGAGGGAGTGGGGGACCATGGAGGGAGGGGGTCGACGGAGGGAGGGCACCTAAGCAGGAGCAGGTACACATTGGACCAGGAACACATGCTACAACTGGGACCAGGCATCCAGAAGAGAACTGACCCAGCGGTTAGCCCCAGGACTATCCCGGACTAGGACATCTGCACAGATCCGGGCATAGAGGCTGATTCATTCACAGCACTCAGGCTGGAGCCTCCACTGGGGGCAGGTGAGGTGGGGGGCACAGCCTGGATGATGCTATTGCAGCCTGGAAGACCGGGAAGAACTGCGTGGTCAGAGGCCGGGCCGGGCCACGTGCTTTGGCGAAGCCCAGGAAATGCCCTTTCCCTGGGAGAGGCCAGTGGACCGAACTCAGCTGCCGCACAGTCACAGCCCTTGGTCTCCCTATAGCCTCTCTCTCGGCCTTGCACCTTTTCCAGATATGAAGCCTCCCGTGGTATCAGTGATGGTAGTGTGAGGAGAAGAGGCCTAGTGTGGTCTGAACTGGAGCTGGGGAAGGTGTAGAAGGTGGCCAGGAGCCCAGGAGGAAGCAGTAGCAGTAGCAGCTGGAGCTGAATGCCTGGGGCCCGGAGTTGAGGTGGGGGTGCGGGTGGGGAACGAGGGAACCTGCAGAGGCGCCTCCACCGCATCACATTCACCCTTTGAGCCAATAGATAGAGAGCCTTTTCCACCACACCAGATACCTCGCCTGGTTCCCGAGTACACAGCTAACCAGGAGCTGCCTAGTTCTCCAGGGGGCTTGGTTGTCCCTGGGTTCCTCTGGTCTCTTCTGCAGTCCCTCTTCAGATCCATAAGCTACCTGGATGGCCCAAGGCCATCCAGACCTCCCACAGGACTCTGGTAGAGGTGTTACCTACTGGGCATCCTGTGGTATTTAAATCCATCAAGTAGGGAAACTGGCAACTGACCTGGTTTGTTAATAATGTTTTGTTGGAACCTCATAGGAGATACAGTGGACCAAGTGCAGGGTCACAATTACCTATGTTTAAATTTCAGTAATATTTTCATCATGTGCTATTTTTGTACTAATTTTGATATTTGTTAAATACTGCATTAAAACCTTCTGTCTTGAATACTGATTTTATTTGATGCCACAATAACATTTTGCACAGGAGGGAAAACCACCCCCTAAGGTGAGCCTGGAGCTGAGTATTACAGAAACGTGTACTAGGGTAGAGGGCATGAAGGGGATGGAAATTTTAAAATCAAGCATGAAATAACATCCATATATTTAATTTCATCCATATATCCAAATACTGAACATTTTGATTTCATTCTCCAGGGAAGGTGCTTGCAAGGCACATGGATGAGACTGCAGTCAGGGTGCACGTGAGTAAACATGAAAAAAATTTAGCATGTCAGCCACCCTAAAACCTGCTTCCAGGCTTGGACACTTTTGTCCTGGACATTCTCACATTGATTTGTTCTTATGGCCATTTCCATGATTGGAAAATAAGATTGGAACTTTTGGGACTCTGAAAGTGACAGTGAAAGTTGTTCAGTCCTGTCTGACTCTTTGACACCCCATGGACTATACAGTCCATAAAATTCTCCAGGCCAAAACACTGAACTGGGTAGCCGTTCCCTTCTCTCGGGGATCTTCCCAACCCAGGGATCGAATCCAAGGCTCCTGCATTGCAGGCGGACTCTTAACCAGCTGAGCCACCAGGGAAGCCCTTAGGGGCTCTAAGGGGTAACAAATGGGATCAGTAAATTCAAGCTCACGGAAATAGCCCATTACCAGTGAGAACATAGCTCCCAAAGGAAAAAAATAGAGCCACTTTTCCTACACCTGTGGTACCTACCTATCTGCCATCTATCTATCTGAATATATATGGATACAGTCTCTTCCTATAAAGTTCAGGTCCTCCGAACACAAATATCCTTTAGGGAGGAAGTTAGCCCTCCTAAACGCAATCCTTCCGTCTTATGAGTAGTTCATATTGGGACTCAATGTGACCTGAAAGTACTTAATGCACTGAGGAGCTGGGTTATAAGAGGGTTCAATTGTACTATTTGAAATATTCAAAACCAAGCATAATCTCTGAGGTAAAATGAGTGATTTTGTGAATATTTCAGTGCTGGCACAAGGGAGTAATTGGTTCAGAGAACACACTATAGGAGTAACTAGCATCTGTTTAGTTGCACCGAGATGGATGGGGTAGAAAGCTTAAAGTCCACGTTCTCCTGCTGTTGTTTTTCAGAGTTTGGTAATGCAAGGTAGGGAATGGCACGCTAAATTTGTCAATGAAAACAAAACCAAAAATGAACAATTACGGACAAAATTCCAGTGACCCAAAAAGGGTAAAAAATATAATTCTAGTATATAGTCTACTTATGCCTTGAAGATATCACACAGATTCAATGTTATGAAACTATCAAATGCATAAATGAATATTCTCTTGAGGAATTTCTAATCTCAGGATGTTTTTAAACCACTTTTTGTGGTACAATTAGGAACAAGTGGGTTTTGTGGAATTTGTTTGGTGTTGGTGGGGTCAATTCAGGGTAGATTTGGACCTGTGTTAATCTGAAGTACTTTTTCATTTCCTCAAGTAGTGATGAGTTATTTCTAGGTCATGAGATCAGCAGGTGAATACTTGAGACCATAGAAAACCTTAAGTTGTATCAAAGAAGCACTGGTAGGAGGAAAAATCAGGAAAGTTTTATTATTAGCTTTGCTGCAGAGCCCTGTGTGAGGGTTGTGACGGACCTGGGCTGCAGACCTGACAGGGGTTGGAGTGACGGGTCTGGAAACCTGGGCTGGGAGCCTAAGGCCAGGGGCTGGGCTCACAGCCAGTCTGGCCAGGGCTTGGGAGGCCCAGGCCTCTGCCCTGTCACACAGGCAAAGAAAACTCACAGGGAAAGAAAACCTGACGTTTTGGTGACTTGCTTCTCCTGGCTTTACATAGTGATCTCTTAGAGGAGTTCTCAAGGGTGAAAGAGCAACAAGAAAAAAGGGAAAAGAGAAAATGTTCTCATCAATGTCCAAACTACAGCATGAATACCCAAGAACCTCCTTTTCTATTTCTTTTTTTTTTAATGAGGTATAACTGACATCCACTAGTTTCAGGTGTGTAACATAATATTTGCTGTTTGCATACATTACAAAATGATTACCACAAGTGTAGTTAACGTCCATCACCATACAGTTACAGATGATTATTTCTAGTGATGAGAAGAAACTCATTTTTGTTACTGCCATTGTTTTTCTTTTTCTTTTTTTTTGCCCTCACCTTGTGCTTTTCAGGATTTCAGTTCCCTGATGAGGGATTGAACTTGGGTCATGGTAGTGAAAGCTCAGAATCCCCGCTGCTAGACCTCCAGGGAACTCCTAAGAAGAAACTCGTAATATGTTTTTCCCTTTCTCTTTTGCAAATATAACAGACTTGCTTTCTGTAACCACTGTTGGGAATAGAGACCTAATGCTGGCCCACATACCCCAGTGTGGGCTCTGGTTGTTTAAGGAGGTACATTTTGGTTGGTACCACTGGTCCATTTGAATCCTCTCAAAATGAGCTCTATTACACTTTCTTATTGGCTCAGATGATAAAGAATCTGCCTGCAATGCAGGAGTCCTGGGTTCTATCCCTGGGTTGGGAAGATCCCCTGGAGGAGGAAATGGCACCCCACTCCAGTATTCTTGCCTTAAAAATTTCATGTACGGAGGACCCTGGTGGGCTACGGTCCACGGCATTGCAAAGATTTGGACATGACTGAGTGGCTAACACTTTCATTTTAAAATGAGCTCTATTACACTGGTCTTCTTTATGTACTGATGTAGAGGAAGGATCCTAAATCCTAAAATTACAGAGAAAAAATGAGGAGTCAGGCAATGATAGGAGGCCTACACTGTCACAACTTGTAGTCTGGGAACTTCCAAAATAATTAAATGCAATGTAAATGTCCATGATCCTCAGTGGACACTGTGGTTTAATTGACATGGTTTTGTTAATAGTTGCCAGACATCCTGGGAAAAGCCTTTGTGTGACCCCATCTTCACTTAAAAAAAATTTTTTTTTATTGAGGTACAATTGACATACATTATTTTCTTGGGCTGGAAAATCACTGTAGCCATGAAATGAAAAGACACTTGCTCCTTGGAAGAAAAGCTATGACCAACCTAGACAGCATATTAGAAAGCATTGACATTACTTTGCCGACAAAGATCTGTCTAGTCAAAGCTATGGTTTTTCCAGTAGTCATGTGTGGATGTGAGAGTTGGGCCGCAAAGAAAGCTGAGCGCTGAAAAAATGATGCTTTTGAATTGTGGTGTTGGAGAGGATTCTTGAGAGTCCCTTGGAGTGCAAGGAGATCAAGCCAGTCAATCCTAAGGAAATCAGTACTGAATAGTCATTGGAAGGACTGATGCTGAAGCTGAAACTCCAATACTTTGGCCACCTGATGGGAAGAACTGACTCATTGGAAAAGACCCTGATGATGGGAAAGATTGAAGGCAGGAGGCGAAGTAGACAAGAGGATGAAATGGATGGCATCACCGACTCGATGGACATGAGTTTGAGCAAGCTACGGGAGTTGTTGATGGACAGGGAAACCTGGCGTGCTGCAGGCCATGGGTCGCAAAAGTCAGACACGCCTGAGCACTGTAATGAACTGAACTGAGATACATTGTATTAGTTCAGGTGTATAACACAGTGATTCAGTTATCTTATACACTGAAATGACCACAATGAATCCAGTTAACATCATCACCACACCAAAATGTTTCTAATAATGAGAACTTTTAATAGCTACCCACTCCACAATGTTCAAATTGACAATACAAATATTATTAACTGTAGTTACTACCCTGTACATTACACATCCCCCTATGACTTGTTTGTACCTTTGAACCCCTTCACCATTTCTTTTCTTTTTTTAAATCAATTTATTTTTTATTGAAGGATAATTGCTTTACAGAATTTTGCTGTTTTCTGTCAAACCTCAACATGAATCAGCCATAGGTATACATATATCTCCCCTCCCTTTTGAAACTCCCTCCCATCTCCCTCCACATCCCACCCCTCTAGGTTGATACAGAGCCCCTGTTTGAGTTTCCTGAGCCATACAGCAAATTCTTATTGGCTATCTATTTAACATATTGTAATGTAATTTTCCATGTTACTCTTCCCATACAATGAATTTTTAAAAATGAGCTTTCCAGAGTTGCTTGCTGCACAAATTGAGTCTGTGCCTCTGCCACAGCCCATGAAGCTGCCACCTCCTATGAGGACTACTGCTGCCCTGCCCTGAATCCGCAGCCTGTATCATTCATCTAAGGACTGATGATGAAGCTAAAGCTCCAATACTTTTTTCACCTGATGCAAACAGTCGACTCATTTGAAAAGACCCTGATGCTAGGAATGATTGAGGGCAGGAGGAGAAGGGGATGACAGAGGATGAGATGGTTGGATGACATCAACAACTCAATGGACATGAGTTTGAGCAAACTCCAGGAGGTTGGTGAAGTACAAGGGAGCCTGGCCTGCTACAGTTCATGTGGTCACAAAGAGTCAGATGTGACTTTGCAACTAAACAACAGCAGCAACATCCTAAAATGCAGCTGCACTTCAAACACTCCAATGGTCATTGAAACAACTGTTGCATTCAATAAAACTGGGTCGCCTGGAGCCATTGCTTGGGAGGTAGAACCTGAGATGGGACCAAATTTGTCATATATGGTAGCCAATATATTGGCTTGGTGGATAAATCTGATGAAGTTTCCATAGGTGTATTGAAAAGCAGTTTTACCAAGCCACAAGCCTGGCAGAACTGCAACCTCTATGTTGGGGTTATAATCAACCTATTCAGACACTTAGCAAAAGATTCTTACTGTTCAGCATTCCAAATGTGCTTATCAGTTGTACAAATTGACCTTTCATGAATCATGCAGTATTGAGTTACATTTTTAAATTTGTTTCCATGCCAGACTCTCACTTTATTCTTTAAGCTGCTTTTTAAAACTAGATGAAATATACTCTAAACGCTTCCCCATGTCAACAAAGTATCATATTGTTCTTATCTATTCTTTAAAATTCATCCTAAACCTGAGCTGCTGCTGGCTTCAAATAAACTAGCCCTCAAACAGTAATTGTCCCTTTTACTTTCCTATGTTTTTATTTTTTTAAAAATTTATTTGTTTTAATTGGAGGCTAATTACTTTACAATATTGTAGTGGTTTCTGCCATACATTGACATAAATCAGCCATGGGTGTACATGTGTTCCCCATCCTGAACCCCCCTCCCACCTCCCTCTCATCCCATCCCTCAGGGTCATCCCAGTGCACCAGCCCTGAGCACCCTGTCTCATGCATCGAAGCTGGACTGGCGATCTGTTTCACATATGCCAATATACATGTTTCAATGCTATTCTCTCAGATCATCCCACCCTCGCCTTCTCCCACAGAGTCCAAAAGATTGTTCTATACATCTGTGTCTCTTTGCTGTCTCGCATATAGGGTCATCGTTGTCATCTTTCTAAATTCCATATATATGCATTAGTATAGTGTATTGGTGTTTTTCGTTTTGACTTCTTTCACTCTGTATAATAGGTTCCAGTTTCATCCACCTCATTAGAACTCATTCAAATGTATTCTTTTTAATGACTGAGTAATATTCCATTGTGTATATGTACCACAGCTTTCTTATCCACTCATCTGCCAATGGACATCTAGGTTGCTTCCTAGATGTCCTGGCTATTATAAACAGTGCTGCGATGAACATTGGGGTACACGTGTCTCTTTCAATTCTTGATTCCTCGGTGTGTATGCCAAGCAGTGGGATTGCTGGGTCAGGAAATGGCAGCCCACTCCTGTGTTCTTGCCTGGAGAATCCCAGGGATGGGGGAGCCTGGTGGGCTGCCATCTATGGGGTTGCACAGAGTTGGACACGACTGAAGCGACTTAGCAGCAGCAGCAGCAGCATGGCAGTTCTATTTCCAGTTTTTTAAGGAATCTCCACACTCTTTTCCATAGTGGCTGTACTAGATTGCATCCCTACCAATAGTGTAGGAGGGTTCCCTTTTCTCCACACCCTCTCCAGCATTTATTGCTTGTAGACTTTTGGATAGCAGCCATTCTGACTGGCGTGAAATGGTACCTAATTGTTGTTTTGATTTGCATTTCTCTGATAATAAATGATGTTGAGCATCTTTTCATATGTTTGCTAGCCATCTGTATGTCTTCTTTGGAGAAATGTCTGTTTAGTTCTTTGGCCCATTTTTTGATTGGGTCATTTATTTTTCTGGAATTGTGCTGCAGGAGTTGCTTGTATATTTTTGAGATTAGTTGTTTGTCAGTTGCTTCATTTGCTATTATTTTCTCCCATTCTGAAGGCTGTCTTTTCACCTTGCTTATAGTTTCCTTCCTTGTGCAAAAGCTTTTAAGTTTAGTTAGGTCCCATTTGTTTATTTTTGCTTTTATTTCCATTACTCTGGGAGGTGCGTCAGAGAGGATCCTGCTGTGATTTATGTCAGAGAGTGTTTTGACTGTTTTCCTCTAGGAGTTTTATAGTTTCTGGTCTTGCATTTAGATCTTTAATCCATTTTGAGTTTATTTTTGTGTATGGTGTTAGAAAGTGTTCTAGTTTCATTCTTTTACAAGTGGTTGACCAATTTTCCCAGCACCACTTGTTAAAGAGATTGTCTTTTCTCCATTGTATATTCTTGCCTCCTTTGTCAAAGATAAGTTGTCTATATGTGCATGGATTTATCTCTGGGCTTTCTATTTTGTTCCATGGATCTATATTTCTGTCTTTGTGCCAGTACCATACTGTCTTGGTGACTGAAGCTTTGTAGTATAGCCTGAAGTATTCCTCCAGTTCCATTCTTCTTTCTCAAGATTGCTTTGGCTATGAACCTCAAGGTTCATCCATGTAGCCAATTCAAAGTTTCCTTTTTGTGGGTGAATAATGTTCCATTGTATATACAGGTATGCCTCATTTCTTGTGCTTGACTTTAATGCACTCTGCAGATATCGTGTTTACACATTGAGCTTTGTGGCCACCTTGCATCTCCAAGTCCAGTGGTGCCATTCATCCAAAAGCATTTGCTCACTTCTTGCCTCTGTCACATTTCGGTCCTTTTCACAATATTTCAAGCTTTTTCATCATTGTTATATTTGTAATGCTGATCTGTGATCAGTGATCTGTTACTGTTGCAAAAGTATTCGAACTTGCTGAAGGCTCAGAAGATGGTTAACATTTTTTAGCAGTATTTTTCAAGTAGGGTATTTATGCTATTGTCTAAGACATAATGCTATTGCACACTGAATAGAATACAAATACAGTGTAAAAATGACATTTATATGTATTGGGAAAACAAGAAATTTGTGTGGATGACATTGTAGTGCTATTTGCCTCATTACTGTGGTCTGGAGCCAAACCCACGGTATCTCCGAGCCATGCCTGTATACACGTGTTCTTTGTCCATGCATCCGTGGATAGACAGTGAGGTTGTTTGCTTATCTGGCTGTTGCACGTGATGCTGCAGTGAACACGGGGGTGCCACACTGTGGCTGACCTTGTTCTAAAATGCCTAGTTCCACTCTCCTGCCTTAGATCTCTTGATGGTGTTGGACTCTCCTAGGTGAGGCGAAGGGCTGGTAGGACCATGGTGTTTGACCACTCAGGCAACATCACCACCATCTAGAATTCTGAACCTGAGGGTAGAACCAAATCAGCTGACAGTGTCCTGAGCCCACAAAAGCTGGAGGGTGGGGACAGGTTGGCGTATGCAGAAATGACGGTGGTCTGCCTCTTTCCCTCCAATTACTGGCTGGGCAGAAACTGAGTTAGAATGGACTTGAACCTAGTTAGGTGAACTTGCCTTAGCATTCAAGACTAAAATATTAAGGCAGTATCCAGAGCTTCAGCAACTCTCATGTCCCAGTAAGACAAGTCACAAGCCCCCTGAGCCCCCTTGCCAGACCACCTTTCTAACTCTCAAGAGGTTAGACGGATAAAAGACCCCCTCAGTCATCGTTCTGTCTAGAAAGCCAGCATGTTCCTTCCTAGTAACTATTTAGTTCAGACTGAAGACGGCCTTTAAATTGGTGCTGTTTCCCTCGTTATGACTTTGAAAGGGGTTGAGTGTTTATCATGCCCAGCCCCCCCAAAGACCAGGGTGACACTGTCCCTAGTGAGGAGGGGCAGAGCAGCTGGACTGCTGGTAGAGCACTAACATTTCTTTATCCTGTTACCAGGCAAAGCACTGACAGCAGGGACACGGTACTGTTTGCGAGCGGGCTTACATGTAGGACGTGGAAAATAATCCAAGAATACTAAAAGTGAGAGGACAGGAGCAAAGCAGTAAGCCTAGACCAGAGCTTGGCACATACAGTCTACCATCCCTAAGGGTGGGCTGGAGGGAGGGATGCAGCCTTAACCTTCCTACAGTATTTTGGCAATGAAATAGTTTCTTCCATTTCGTCAGTGGCATATAGATTTGCATGTTGTGTTTTACTCTCAAGACCTTAACTGCCCAAGGCTTACGAGTGGGAGGGCCAAGTGTTGGCGATATCAGAGGGCTGTAATTCTCAGACAAATGTCCCCTGTGGCCTTGGGTCACCCTCTCGTCATAATCCTGTATGGACCCCAAAGGGCCACATTGTTTTCGGGCCCAGCTGGAGCTGGGTGCCTCTGCTGCCACTGCAGCCCCAAACACCCAGGCCCCCCATGCCACCCTCGCCTCCTCCACCTGTACCCTCCTTTGTGTGAGCTTGGTTTGGCCTGGCAAGGGCCCCTGTCTACAGCATTCATTTTGTGGCTCCTGTCTTGTAAGACCTGTTTTCTGTGACATTTATTCTAAAAGTGTTTTTCTGCCAGATTCAAATTTTTCATAGCACCTCAGGAACACTTCACCAAATGCCTGATGGATGAATTGAATAAATGAAAACAGAACACTATTTTTATAGGGCGTTTTGGGGGTATTTTCAGGAAAGATGTGAATTCTCTTGTATACTAGTTTTATATGCCAAATGGGGTTAGTACTGTATGGATAAGAATTGCTGAGGGCTTCCCTGGTGGCCCAGTGGTTAAGAATTGGCCTGCCATTGCAGGGTACATGGGTTCGATCCCTCGTCTGGGAAGATCCCACATGCCGCAGAGTAACAAGTCCCATGTGCTGCAACGACCGAGCCTGAGGGCTGCAACGGCTGAAGCCTGCATGCCCGAGAGCCCATGCGCCACAGTTAGAAGCTACCATATGAGAAGCCTCCACACCACAACGAGAGAGCAGCCCTGCCTGCTATACCTAGAGAAAGTCCCTGGGAAGTAATGAAGACCAAGCCCAGCCAAAAGTAAATAAATCAAACTCTTGTCAAAAAAAAAAAAAAAGAGAGAGAGAATTGGTAAGGAATGTCAAGCCGGTCCCTTTTCACGAGGTGACATCCCTGAGTCACATTCGCTGGGCCCTGCACTTCTCAGGCATATACAGGTGAAAGATGCGGTGGGGAAAGTCTCGAGTGACAGAACGGTGTGCCTCCAAATGTGGCCGAGCTCCATTCATGATGAGGAGTTCAGGCATGAGCCTGGAATCTAAAGGAATCTTCCTAAGAAACTACTGTTCATCGGCCTTTCTGGGAAGGCAGCATCCAAACATTCCCCTACTTTTGTTCTAGATGCTCCACATTCTGTTCATGCTCTCCCTTTTTCTGGATAGAGGGGAACAATCCATTCTGGCCCAAAGGAAACACAGGAGACTCCATCAAGTCCAGAAAGGCTCTTCTCCCATTTCTCCCCTGCCCCCACCACAGGATCATATTATTGTCATCCCCGGCTCAGGAGTGACAATCATGCCTTCAAATGTACTCTGTCTCATTCAGAATCCTTGAGAAGACCCCAGTTCCTGAGGACTAAACACTAAAAGGAAACCTTTCAGTTGAGTGCTGCTGGAAGCAAGAGGGAGGCCTTGCTTAATATTCCACATGAATGGATCATTGAAAAGAAGCAATGAGACCTTGGCTTTCTTCATGCTGTCTTCCTCATGTGCAACTGTCAGGCTACAAACAAAAAGAAAAATGAACTGAGGCATTACTGTCAAATTTTGGGGCACAGTAATGGTAATACGGTTATGTTGAAAAAAGAATGTCTCTCTTTTAGAGAAACATGCTGATTTGTTTATACATGAATTGACATCTGGGTTTTGTTTCAAAATAAATAGGGGTGGTAGCAACTTCCCATAAGTTGATGATTCTTCAAGTTGGTATACTTGTGTAAATATTTGACCTTTTCCATAATAATAATTATAGGAAAACACCTGGTCATTTGTGTTTCCTTTCCTTTTGCTGGGCTTGTTTTTTGTCTTCCTTTTGTTATCTTCATATGAAAAGAAAAACACATTAAAATTGATAAAATGTTTAGCCCTAAAACATTAATATCTTTGACCAGGTAGACATGCTTTTGCTGTCCCATTTGTTGTATCACAGAGATTTATTCATTTAACATCTATGTCATGAACCATGCTAGGCATTAGAAGCACAGACATTAAAGTTACAGTGGGTATTAGATTATATGAGGAATTATTAACTTAATTGGGTGAGATAATGGTATTGTATTTAAGAAAATGTCCTTTTTTCAATGAGGTGCATAATGAAATACTTAACTTACTTTACCTGGAACAGCTCAATGACAACAAAACATCCCTATCTGAAGCAAATGTCAAAGGGCTAACAGATGTTACACCTGAGTGAGTGACAGGCACTGTATATGGCATTAATGACACTACTCCCTTCACTTTTCTGGATGTTTGAGTATCTTCGTGATGTGTGTGTTTGCGGGGATGCTTTCCAGGAGCTCAGTCTAGTGGAGGAGTCAGAGGGAAGGGGGTCAGTAGAATCTGAGTGACAGGGAAGTGGGGAGGGAGGAGGTGATCTAGGCACACAGAGGAGTCTCACCATCAGGCTGTTTTCGGGAGGGTGGGTGAGGAATGGTTGACCATGAAAAGGTGACTCTTAAGCCAGTTCTTCCTAAAGTCAGCTTTATTACAAGAGTAATGCACGTCCATCTATGCAGCCAGTAGTCCAAGCCACGTGCAAGGAGAGATCGGACTGTAGGCAGCTGGACTCTGTACCACATGGCAGAGTCAGGAGAAAGGACATGTAACATGAGGAGATGAAAGTCACTCTGAGGCCGCACAGGATACTGCAGGAGAGCAAAAGTGTATGTGTGATGAGAGATCCACCCATCCACAGGGGTCTGACTTTACCCTGAAGCCAAGGAGAGCTCTGGAAGGATTTTAAGCAGGGACTGCCACGCTCAGCTCTGTGCTTCAGGACATCTGTCTTCCAGCAGGGAGGAAGGAAGGTGATGTCAGAGGAAGGGGGCCTGCCTGTAATGTGTCCCCAGAGGATGCACCTCTGTCAATCACCACCCAGGGGACGGCATAAAAAGGGGGCTTTGTTGTGATGCAGCCCCACAGGAAGTGTCTTCCAGAAATCAGCTGCTGGCCTGAAGGGTCCCCTATGTTGTGCCTCTTTGAGGATCGCACAAAGCTGCCCACTGAGTGTGAGAATCTCACAGAAGAGCCGCTCCACTGGGCTGATGCAGCCGCCTATGGCCTGGTTTGGCACCTCATGTCTCACAGACTGACCCCAACTTGGTTCTCTGCCACAGGCCTTGTGCAGCTGCACACAACCACTCTGGAGTCACATCGCTTGGCTCTGAGTCCCAGCTGTGTGACCTTGAGTGCAGGCGGTAATTTTAACCTGCTCGGGTCCTCTGTCTCCCCACCTCGAAGATGCGTCCTACAGTGCCTGTGTGGATTAAAGAGCAATAGTGCATATCCGGCACCCAGCAGGGTCCCTGACACTAAGTCAGTGAGTGTTCCAAACTCTTGGCTATTAAAAAAATACTCTTGGCTATTATTAAGTACCTTTTTCTAATATCAGCTTTCAAGAAGTAAAACTTGAAAGCAAGGCGGGCTAATGATATTGACTTTCTTACCACTGGAGTCTGTGTCAGAATCAGAGTCGCTGTCACTGTCGGCACAATGCTTCTTGCGTTTTCTTTTAGATGACTTTTTCTTCCTCCTTTCCTTGGATCGTTCTTTTGAATGACCAGACTTCTTTTTTTTTTTTTTTTTCTTGTTTGCTTCTGCATAAAATATAAATAAAGTTTTATTAGAAATCTTCAATGCCAAAGTGCTACTGCCCAGCAACTCCTCCTCCCAAAGACAAGCTTCCAAAGAGCACATTAGTGATGGGCACACAAACGTCACCTCCTCTCCTCCACACCTGCACTAAAGTGTCATTAAGAATGAAATGCTTGAGGGAATTCCTTGGCAGTCCAGTGGTTAAGCTCTGCACTTCCACTACAGGGAATACCGGTTCAATCCCTGGTGGGGGATACTAAGATCAAACATGCAATGCACCATGGCAAAAAAAAAAGAGAGAGAGAGAGAGGTTTAAAGAATTTATCAACAGAATTAATGACAAAAATGATTAATGTCCTCCAGGATAAAGATACCTAAGAGGCTGTCTGATCAAATCCCTGTCGCCCTCAAAGGCAGGCTGGCTGATAGAGCAGCCCAGGCTCTGTCTACCTACTCCTGCTTCTCTATTCCAGCCCACTAGTAAAAGAGGGGCCGCATGTGAAAGCACAGTGAGTGGAAGCACTTCATCCTCAGGGCAGCACAGAGCTTGTCACGGAGTGACATTGAGCAACTCCACCCTGGTTTGACTTCTTTTAAAAGGGAGATGGATGATGATAATGATGAGGGGGCAGGTAGAAACAGGATAAATCAAGTACAACATCAAGCACAGCACTCATAGTTAGGAGCTATTCTTAATATCCAGGATATTCACGTGCCCTAAGACACCTGTAAACACCTCTTATACAACCATAAAACCCTCAGTCTGGCCTGCCTTTCATTTTGCACTTCTCAGTGGAGAAAGCGAATTCCAGAAGTTAGAGGAGAGACAGAGGGGGAGGGGAGGGGAGGGGAAGGATGGAGTAGGGAGAAGGGAGGGGAGGGAGATGAGGTGTAGGAGAAAAGGGCAGCGATGGGGAAGATGGAAACTTCCTGATCTACAACACAGGCCCAATAAAGGGCAAGCATGCCCCACTGCAGAGTGCCTGCAGCCAGAGGTGGGGAGCTGAGTCCAGCCCCATATGCAGAGGTCCACAGTTACCTTCACAGTCAAAGGAATAGCCCCTTGCCCCACTCTTCAAGGTTGAGTTGCCTATCTAGATTTTTGGGGATAAAAACTCGGTTTGAATTCTATCTATTAAAAAAGAATTAAGTATTTCACTTAGCTCTACTAAGCAATGTCATGGGTGTTTTTACATGATCTGCTTCATTTAATTAAAAAAAAGAAAATCTACGAGGAAGGTGTTATCAACATTCCCATTTTACAATGGAAACAGGCATTATTAAAGTTACAAGTTGGTGAAAGAGATGCTTTTTGGAAAGCGTATTAATCTATCCTTAGTAAACATTGTGGGAAAGGGCATTATCTATCTAGATTCTTGGGGGAAAACTTGTTTTCAATAATCTGTATTGAATAAAACAACACAATTAAGTATGTTACTTAGATCAAAGCCACTTCCTTAGTGTTTTACATGATTGGCTCCATTTAATAGAAAAGAAAATCTATGAAGATGTTATCAACATTCCCATTTTATAGATGAGGAAACTGAGGCACAGAGGTATTAAAGAAGTTAATAGTAAGTGAAGGAGATACTTTTTGGTCAGTAAATTTATGTATACTTAATAAACTTTGTGTAAAGGGCATTATTACATAGATTGTCAGGGAAATAAAACTCGATTTCCTATCTATTAAAAAAACAGAACTAAATATGTTGCTTAGATCTATGAAGCAGTGTACTCAGTGTTTTACATGCTCTGCTTAATTTAGTTTAAAAAATCTATGGGGAAAGTGTTATCAACATTCCCATATTACAGATGAGGAAACAGAGGCACAGAGGCATTAATCAAGTAACTACTAAGTGAAAGAGATGCTCTTGGGTGAGCATGTTCATGCATACTTAGTAAACTTTGTGGGAACAGGCATTTTCTATCTAGATTGTTGGGGAAAAAATCGACATCTATACTCTCTATTAAACTTGGTCGGAAAGGGAATTGTTATCACGTTTGTTGGGGAAAAAGACTCGATTTCAGTTCTATATTTAAAAAAAAAAATCAAAACTAAGTATGTTACTTAGATCTGCTAAGCTTTTCCTGGGTGTTTTATATGCTCTGCTTCATTAAAAAAATTACTTGAAAGTGTTAACAATATTCCCATTTTATAGATAAGGAAACTGAGGCACAAAGGCATTAATGATGTTACTAGTAATTGAAAGAGATGTGTTTTGGTAAGTGTATTTATCTATACAAATAAACATTGTCGGAAGTGGTTTGTCCACCTAGATCTTTGGGGAAAAAAATTGACTTCTATTCTCTCTCTTGAAAAAAAACAAAATTAAGTCTGTTCCTTAGTTCTAACAAGCAATGTCCTGAGTCTTTAACATGCTCTGCTTTAATTAATTAAATAGAAAATCTACAAGAAGCTGTTATCAACAATTCCCAATTTATAGATGAAGAAATTGAGGCACTGAGGCATTAATGAAGTTACCTGTAAGTGAAAGAGATGCTTTTTGGTGAACGTATTTTATCTATATTTATTAAACTTTGTGGGAAATGGCATTGTGTATCTAGATTTCTGGGGAAAGTTACTCGATTTCAATTCCATACTAAAAAAAATCAAATTAAGTATGCTATTTAGATCTACTAAGCAATGTCCTGTGTATTTTACATGCTCTGTTCAGTCAATTAAATAAAAATAGACAAGGAAGGTATATAAAAATTCCCATTTCATAGATGAGGAAACTGAGGCACAGAGGCATTAATGAAGTTACCAAAGTGAATGAGATGCTTTTGATGAGTGTACTTATCGGAACTTTGGAAACTTTGTGGTAAAGGGTAGTAACTGTCTAGATTGTGGGCTATATAAAACTCAATCTGAATTCCCTCTATTTAAAAAAACCCAAAATTAAGTATGTTACTTAGATCTACTAAACAATAATCTCAGTGTTTTACATGCTGTTTCATTTAATTAAAAAATCACTTAGGAGGGTGTTATCAACATTCCCAAATTATAAATGAGGAATTTGAGGCAAAGGGGCATTAATGAATTTACTAATAAGTGAAAGAGATGCTATTTGATGAACATATTTATGGACATTTAGTAAAATTTTCACAAAAGGTTATTGACTATCTAGATTGTTTGTGAAAGAAACTCAATTTCAATTCAATATAAAAAAAAATTAAGTCTGTTACTTAGATATACTATTCAATGTCTTTAGTGTTTCACATGATTGGGTCCATTTAATTAAAAAGTATATACGAGGAAGGTGTTATCAATATTCCCATTTTATATATGAGGAAACTGAGGCACAGAGGGATTAAAAAGCTAATAAGTGAAAGAGATTCTTTTTGGTCAGCGAATTTATGTACACATTTTAAAGTTTGTGGAAAGGGCATTGGTACGTAGATTGTCAGGGAAATAAAACTCGATTTCCAATCTGTCTGTTAAAAAAAGCAGAACTATGTATGTTACTTAGATCTATGAAGCAATGTCTTGGGTGTTTTACATACTCAGCTTCATTTAATTAAAGAAAAACCTATGAGGAACGTGTTATCAAGATTCCAATTTTATAGATTGGAAACTGAGGTACAGAGTGATTAATAAAGTTACTGGTTAGGTGAAAGAGATGCTTTTTGGACAGCATATTTGTCTATACTTAGTAAACTTTGTGGGAAAGGGCAGTATCTATCTAGATTCGTGGGGGAAAACTCATTTTCCATGTTGTATATTAAAAAAAAAACAAAATTAAGTATGTTACTTAGATTAAGCATTGTCCAGGGTATTTTACATGATTTGATCCATTTAATTAAAAAAAATCTATGAGTAAGATGTTTTCAACATTCCCATTTTAAGGATGAGGAAACTGAGGCACAGAGGCATTAATGAAGTTAATAGTAAGTGAAAGATTATTTTTGGTGAGCATATTTATGGATACTTCTTAGTAAAATCATGGGAAAGGGCTTCGACGATCTAGATTATGAGCAAGATAATTCTCGATTTTGATTCCCTCTATTTAAAAGCAAAACCCAAATTAGGTGTGTTAGATCTACTAAGCAATGTCCTGGATGTATTACATGTCTCATTTCATTTAATTAAAAAAAATATCTCCAAGGAATGCATTATCAACATTCCCATTTTATAGATGAGGAAACAGGCACAGAGGCCTTAATGAAGTTACTAGTAATGAAAGAGATGCATTTTGGTGAGCATACTTATCAGCAATCCCACTGATGGGCATACACACTGAAGAAAGCAGAATTGAAAGAGACACGTGTACCCCAATGTTCATCGCAGCACTGTTTATAATAGCCAGGACATGGAAGCAACCTAGATGTCCATCAGCAGATGAATGGATAAGAAAGCTGTGGTACATATACACAATGGAGTATTACTCAGCCATAAAAAAGGATACATTTGAATCAATTCTAATGAGGTGGATCTAGACTGAGGGCAATATAAAACTTGATTTCAATTCTATTTTTACAAAACCCCAATATGAAACATGCTACTTAGATCTACTAAGCAATGTTCTGGGTGTTTTACATGCTCTGCTTCATATAATTGAAAAGGAAATCTATGAAGAAGGTGTTATCAGCATTCCCATTTTATAGAGGGGGAAACTGAAGCTAGAGGCCTTAATGAAGTTACTAGTAAGTGAAAGAAAGGTTTGTGGTGAGCGTATTTACCGACACTTAGTAAAATGCGTGGGAAAGGGCTTTGACTATCTAGATTGTGAGCAAAATAAATCTTGATTTCAATTATGTTTTTAAAATAGAAATTAATTATATTAGTTAGATCTACTAACCAATGTCCTGGGTGTTTTACATGCTTTGCTTCATTTAATTAAAAAGACAATCTACGAGGAAGGTGTTATCAAGATTCCCACTTTATATATGAGGATTCTGAGGCACAGGCCTTAATGAAACTACTAGTAAGTGAAACAGATGCATTTTGGTGAGCATATCCATGTATACATAGTAAACTTTGTGGGAAAGGTCATTGTCTACCTAGATTGATGGGGAAAAAACACTCGACTTCAATTCTATTAAAAAAAAACAACAACAACACTAAGTATGTTACTTGGATCTATTAAGCAATGTCCTGGTTGTTCTACATGCTCTGCTTCATTTAATTGAAAGAAAAATGTTCTAGTAAGGTGTTATCAACTTTCTCATTTGATAGACGATGAAACTCAGGCTAGAGGCATTAATGAAGTGAAAGAGATGCTTTTTGGGGAGCGTATTCATCGACACTTGTTAAAATTGGTGTGAAAGAGCATTGATTATCTAGATAGTGAGCAAAATAAGTCTTGATTTGAATTTTCTCTATTAATAAAAATTAAGTATGTTAGATCCACTAAGCAATGAATGCCCTTGGTGTTTTACATGCTTTGCTTCATATAATCAAACAGAAAATAAATGAGGAAGGTGTTACCAACACTCCCATTTTAAAGATGAGGAAACAGAGGCACAGAAGCATTAATGAAGTTAAAAGTAATTGAAAGAGATGCGTTTTGGTGAGCATATTTATCTATACTATATATATATATATATGCCAACGTCTATTCTCTGTACTAAAAAAAAAAAATTGAGTATGTTACCTAGTTCTAATATGCACTGCCCTGGGTGTTTAACATGTTCTGCTTTAATTAATTACATAAAAATCTAGAATAAGGTGTTATCAACATTCCCAGTTTATAGATGAGGAAACAGGCACTGAGGCATTAATGTAGTTACCAGTAAGTGAAAGAGATGCTTTTTGGTGAGCGTTTATCTATCCTTAGTAAACTTTGTGGGAAAGGGCATTTTGTATCTAAATATTGGGGGAAAGTTATTCGATTTCAATTCTATATATAAAAAAATCAAAATTAAGTATGCTATTTAGATCTACTAAGCAATGACCTGTGTGTTTTACATGCTCTGGTTCAGTCAGTTAAAGAAAAAATAGACGAGGGAGGTGTTATCAACATTCCCATTCCCATTTCATAGATGAGGAAACTGAAGCACAGCAGTATTAATGAAGTTACCAAAGTGAATGAGATGCTTTTTGGTGAGTATATTTATCGAAACTTCGTAAAGTTTGTGGGAAAGGGCATAAACTATGTAGATTGTTGGTGATATAAAACTTGATTTCAACTTTCTCTATGGAAAAAAAACTAAATTACATATATTACTTAGGTCTACTAAGCAATGTCCTGGCTGTTTTACATGCTCTGCTTCATTTAACTGGAAAAAAAAAAAAACAAACAAACTATGAGTAAGGTGTTTTCAACATTCCATTTTAAAGATGAGGCAACTGAGGCACAAAGGCATTAGTGAAGTTAATAGTAAGTGAAAGAGATGGTTTTTGGTGAGCGTATTTACTTAGGAATAAATTTACCTAAAGTAACAAAAGACTTATATATAGGAAACTATAAAACACTGATGAAAGAAATCAAAGATGACACAAATAGATGGAGAAATATACCATACTCGTGGATTGGAAGAATCAATATAGAGAAAATGAGTATACTACCCAAAGCAATCTATACATTCAGTGCAATCCCTATCAAGCTACCAATGGTATTTTTCACAGAACTAGAACAAATATTTTCACAAATTGTATGGAAACACAAAAACCCTCAGATAGTCTTAACAATCTTGAGAAAGAAGAACTGGAGGAATTAACCTGCCTGACTTCAGACTATACTAGAAAGCTACAGTCCTCAAGACAGTATGGTACTGGCACAAAGACAGAAATATAGATGAATGAAACAAAATAGAAAGCCCAGAGATGAATCCACACACCCACAGACACCTTATCTTTGACAAAGGAGGCAAAAATATACAATGTAGAAAAGACAATCTTTTTAACAAATGGTGCTGGGAAAACTGGTCAACCACCTGTAAAAGAATGAAACTGGAACACTTTCTAACACCATACACAAAAATAAACTCAAAATGGATTAAAGATCTAAATATAAGACCAGAAACTATAAAACTCCTAGAGGAAAATATAGGCAGAAGACTCAATGACATCAATCACAGCAAGATCCTCTATGACTCACCACCCAGAGTAAAGGAAATAAAAGCAAAAATAAACAGATGGGACCTAATTAAACTTAAAAGCTTTTGCACAATGAGGGAAACTCTAAGCAAGGTTAAAAGACAGCCTTCCAAATGGGAGAAAATAATAGCAAATTAAACAACTGACAAAGAATTAATCTCCAAAATACACAAGCAGCTCATGCAGCTCAATACCAGAAAAATAAATGACCCAGTCCAAAAAATGGGCCAAAGAACTAAACAAACATTTCTCTAAAGAAGACAGATGGCAAATAAGCACATGAAAAGATTCGCAACATCACTCATTATCAGAGAAATGCAAATCAAAACCACAATGAGGTACCATCTCACACAGGTCAGAATGGCTGCCATCAAAAAGTCTAGAAACAATAAATGCTGGAGAGGGTGTGGAGAAAAGGGAACCCTCTTACACTGTTGGTGGGAATGCAGACTAGTACAGCCACTACAGAGAACAGTGTAGAGATTTCTTAAAAAACTGGAAATAGAACTGCCATATGACCCAGCAATCCCACTGCTGGGCATACACACTAAGGAAACAAGAATTGAAAGAGACATGTGTACCTCAATGTTCATTGCAGCACTGTTCACAATAGCTAGGACATGGAATCAACCTAGATGTCCATCGGTGGACGAATGGATAAGAAAGCTGTGGTACATATACACAATGGAGTATTACTCAGCTATTAAAAAGAACATATTTGAGTCAGTTCTAATGAGGTGGATGAAACTGGAGCCTATTATACAGAATGAAGTAAGTCAGAAAGAAAAACACTAATACGGTATATTAACACATATATATGGAATTTAGAAGGATCGTAATGACAACCCTATGTGCAAGACAGCAAAAGAGACACAGATACAAAGAACAGACTTTTGGATGCTGTGGGAGAAGGTGAGGGTGGGATGATTTGAGAGAATAACATTGAAACATGTATATTATCATATGTGAAACAGATGACCAGTCCAAGTTCTATGCATGAAACAGAGCATTCAAACCCAGTGCACTGGGAGGACCCAGAGAGATGGGATGGGCAGGGAGGTGGGAGGGGGTTTGGGAAGGGGCGACACATGGACACCTGTGGCTGATTCATGTCAATGTATGGCAAAAACCACCACAATATTGTAAAGTAATTAGCCTCCAATTAAAATAAACTAAGTAAAAAAATATTAAGTATGTTAGTCATATCCACTAAGTAATATCCATGGTGTTTTACATGCTTTGCTTCATTTAATCAAACAGAAAATAAACGAGGAAGGTATCATCAACATTCCCATTTTATTTTATTTTTTTTAGTTTCTGAGTAATTTTTATTCATCATTCTCATACTCATAACAGAGAAGGAAATTGCAACTCACTCCAGTACTCTTGCCTGGAGAATCCCATGGACAGAGGTGCCTGGGATTCATCCCATGGATGGAGGAGTCCATGGGGTCGCTCAGAGTCGGACACAACTGAGCTACTTCACGGTCACTTTTCACTTTCATGCATTGGAGAAGGAAATGGCAACCCACTCCAGTGTTCTTGCCTGGAGAATTCCAGGGATGGGGGAGCCTGGTGGGCTCCCGTCTATGGGGTCGCACAGAGTCGGACATGACTGAAGTGACTTAGTAGCAGCAGTAGCAGTATACTCGAAACATCTAGTAACCTTTGATCTTTTTACTATCTCGATAATTTTGCCTTTTTGAGAATGTCACATAGTTGAAATGTGAGGTCTGTAGCCATGACAGATTGTCTTCTTTACCTTGGTAACATGCATTTAACTTTACTACGTGCCTTATCATGGATTTAGAGCTAATTTCTTTTTAGAACTTAATAACATTGTATTGTCTGTATATACCATAGTTTGTTTATCCATTCACCTTCTAAAGGGCATCTCAGTTGCTTCCACATTCTGGCAGTTATGAATCAAGCTGCTGTAAATATCCCTGCACACATTTTTTCATGGACATATTTTATCTCCTTTGGGTAAATATCCTGCAGCATGATTGCTACATCATACGATAACAGTCTTTTTGTTTGTTTGTTTGGTGTTTTGTGTGTGTGAGAAATTGCCAAGCTATCTTCCAAGATGCCTTTTCCATTTTGCGTTCAGTACTTTAAATATAGCATCTCATTGTCTTCTGGCCCCTGCAGTTTTTGCTAAGAAATTGGCTAGTAATCTTATTATCATCCCTTTTACATGGTTAGTTGCTTTTTTCTTATTGTCTTCAATATTAGTATTCTCTTTGTTTTTAGCTTTAGATAATTTGATTATAATGTGTCTTGGTGTGAGTCCCTTTGGCTCTATCCTTCTTAGAATTTGTTAAGCTTCCAGGATTTGTGGGTTCATGTGTTTCATCAAATTTGACAAGCTTTTGGCCATTATTTAGATAATTTCTTTTCTTTTTCTGGGATTCTTTTTATTTGTATATTGTACTACATAATGGTATCCCACAAGTTCCCCCCTTTCTTTTTTCTTTTTGGTTCTCAGACTCAACAATTTCAATTATCCTATTCTCAAGTTTACTGATTCTTTCTTATGCTCCTTTAAATCTGCTGTTGAATCCATCTACTCAACTTTTAATTCAGTTATTGCATTTTCAATGCCATAATTCTTTTTTTTAAATTTTATTTATTATTAATTTTTGGCTGCACTGGATCTTATTGCTACATGCTGGGTGTCTCTAGTTGTGGTGCTCAGAATTCTTGTGGTGGTGGCTTCTCTTCATGCAGGGCACTGGCTCTAGCCAGGTGGCCTCGGGAGTTGCAGCTCACAGGCTTAGTCGCTCCCTGGTATGAGGAATCTTCCCAGACCAGAGATCGAACTTGTGTCTTCTGTTCGGAAAGTGGAAGGAGAATAATTTAGGTAAGGAATTTGGACAAGTTCTCTTAGTGAGAAAATGACAATAAAGTTGAGTCCTGAAGGATCTAGAACAGTGGTCCACACATCGGGAAAAGTGTTACTGACAGAGTAAACTGTATATGCAAATGCCCTGAGACAGCAAAGTGCATAGGGTTCTAGAGTCACTGAAAGAAGGATATTGTAGCTAGAAAACAGGAACAATTCCATTTTAAAGATGAGACTTAATTTTGATTTTCTTTTAATATAGAATTGAAATCGCATAAAATTCCCCAGAAATCTAGATACATAATGCCATTTCCCACAAAGTTTACTGGGATAGATAAAAATGCTCACCAAAAAGCATCTCTTTCACTTACTGGTCACTTTGTTAATGCTTCAATGCCTCAGTTTCCACATCTATAAATTGGGAATGTTGATAACACCTTCTTGTAGATTTTCTGTTTAATTAATTAAAGCAGAGCACGGTAAACACCCAGGACATTGCTTATTAGAACTAAGTAACACACTTAATCGGAGAAGGCAATGGCAACCCACTCCAGTACTCTTGCCTGGAAAATCCCATGGGCGGAGGAGGTTGGTAGGCTCCAGGCCATGGGGTCGCTAAGAGTTGCAACAGAGGGACTTCACTTTCACTTTTCACTTTCGTGCATTGGAGAAGGAAATGGCAACCCACTCCAGTGTTCTTGCCTGGAGAATCCCAGGGACAGGGAAGCCTGGTGGGCTGCCGTCTATGGGGTCACACAGAGTCGGACACGACTGAAGCAACTTAGCTGCAGCAGCAACACACTTAATTTGTTTTTTTTTTTTTTTCAATAGAGAGAATAGAAGTCTGTTTTTTTGGACAGTTCCCTTCCGACAACGTTTACTTGTATAGATAAATATGCTCACCAAAATGCATCTCTTTCAATTATTCATAACTTCATTAATGCCTCTGTGCCTCAGTTTCCTCATCTTTAAAATGAAATGTTGATAAAAGCTTCCTCATTTATTTTCTGTTTGATTAAATGAAGCAAAGCATGTAAAACAACAAGAACATTGCTTAGTGGATCTGACTATCATGCTTAATTTTTTATTAATAGAGAAAATTGAAATCCAGTTTTATATCATCCACAAACTAGATAGCCAGTACCCTTTACCACAAAGTTTACAAAGTTTCAATAAATACACTCACCTTAAAGCTTCTCATTCACTTTGGTAACTTCATTAATGACTGTGCTTCAGTTTACTTTTCTATGAAATGGGAAAGTTGATAGAACCGTCCTCATTGATATTTATTTAATTAAGTGAACCAGATTATGTAAAACACACAGGACACTGATTCCTAGATCTAATTACCATCTGAATTTTTTTTTAAATATAGAATTGAAATCAAGTATATTTTCCCACATCTAGTTAGACAATGCTCTTTAAAACAAAATTTATTAAGTATATAGATAAATGCACTCACGAAGAAGCATCTCTGTCACTTATTAGTCAATTCATGAATGCCTCTGTGCCTCAGTTTTCTCATCTATAAAATGGAAATGTTGATAACACATTCTGCATAGATTTTTAAAAATTAAATACAGCAAAGCATGTAAAACATCCAGGACACTACTTACTAGATCTAACTGAATTGCTTTCTTTTCAATTTTTTATATTATATAGAATTGAAATTGTTTTTCCCCCCAACAATCTAGATGAACTGTACTCTTTCCTACAAAGTTTACTAAGTATAGATAAATGCACTCACAAAGAAGCATGTCTGTCACTTACCAAAATTCATTAATGCCTCAGTGCCTCAGTTTCCTCATCTATAAAATCAGAATGTTCATAACACCTTCAAGTAGATTTTTTAATATTAAACGAAGCAGAGCATATAAAAACGTGGGACAAGTTTAGTCAATCTAAGTAACATACTTAGTTTTGATTTTTTTAAAATATATAACTGAAATTGAGTATTTTTCTCCAACGAAAGATGCACAGTGCCCTTTCCCCAAAAGTTTACTAACTATAGATAAATATGCTCACCAAAACGCATGTCTTTCAATTACGTACATTGATTAATGCCTATTTGCCTCCATTTTTCTGAACTTTACAATGGGAATGTTGATAATGTATTCTTCCTTTATTTTCTGTTCGATTAAATGAAGCAAAGCATGTGAAACACCAAGGACATAGCTTAGTGAGTCTGACTAACATACATAATTTATTTTCATAGAGAAAATTGAAATCAAGACTTATTTTGCTCACTATCTAGATAGTCAATGCCCTTTCCCACGAGTTTTAACAAGTGTCGATGAACACGCTCACCAAAAAGCATCTCTTTCACTTACTAGTAACTTCATTAATGCTTCTAGCCTGAGTTTCCTCATCTACAAAATGGGAAACTTGATAACACCTTTCTCTTAGATTTTCTTTTTCATTAAGTGAAGCAGAACCTGTAAAACACCCAGGATATTGATTAGTAGAACAAAGTAACATGCTTAATTTTCTTTTTCTTTTAATAGAGAGTAGAGAAGTCTATTCCGCCCCACCCCGAACTATCTATCTATCTAGACAGATAATGCTTTCCCCACAATGTTTAGTTGTATATATGAATATGCTCACCAAACCATATCTCTTTCACTTGTTAGTAACTTCATTCAAGCATTTATGCCTCAGTTTCCTCATCTATAAAATGGGAATGTTGATAACACATTCCTCATAGTTTCTTTTAAACTAAATTAAGCAAAGCATGTAAAACACCCTGGACATTGCTTCATACATCACAGTAACATATTTAATTCTGTTTTTTAAAAATTGACTAGAAATCAAATTTTCCCCCCAGCATGCTAGATAGACAATGCCCTTTTCCCAAACTTTACTAAGTATACATAAATTCGCTGACCAACGAGAGTGTCTTTCATTTATTATTAACTTTTTAATCCCTCTGTGCCTCAGTTTCCTCATCTACAAAATGGGAATGTTTATAACACATTCCTAGGAGATTTTGTTTTTAATTAAATGGACCCCATTCATGTAAAGCACCAAGGACAGTGCATAGTAAATATAAGTAACATACTTTTTTTTTTTTTTTAGATAAAATTGAAATTGTGTTTTTCTCCACAATCTAGATAGTCAATGACCTTTTGTGAAAATTATACTGAATGTCCATAAAACTGCTCACCAAATAGCATCTCTTTCACTTACTAGTAACTTCACTAATGCCCCTTTGACTCAGTTTCCTCATCTATAAAACGGGAATGTTGATAACACTTTCCTAGTTGATTTTTTAAAATTAAATGAAGCAGAGCATGTAAATCACCCAGGACATTGCTTCAGTTCAGTTCAGTTCAGTCACTCAGTCCTGTCCAACTCTTTGTGACCCTGGACTGCAGCACGCCAGGCCTCCCTGTCCATCACTAACTCCCAGAGTCCACCCAAACCCATGTCCATTGTGTCGGCGATGCCATTCAACCATCTCATCCTCTGTTGTCCCCTTCTCCTCCTGCCCTCAGTCTTTCCCAGCGTCAGGGTCTTTTCAAATGAGTCAGCTCTCTGCATCAGGTAGCCAAAGTATTGGAGTTTCAGCTTCAACATCAGTCCCTCCAATGAACACCCAGAACTGATCTCCTTTAGGATGGACTGGTTGGATCTCTTTGCAGTCCAAGGGACTCTCAAGAGTCTTCTCCAACACCACAGTTCAAAAGCATCAATTCTTCCGTGCTCAGCTTTCTTTATGGTCCAACTCTGACATCTATACATGACCACTGGAAAAACCATAGCCTTGGCTAGACGGACCCTTGTTGGCAAAGTAATGTCTCTGCTTTTAAATATGCTTTCTAGGTTGGTCATAACTTTCCTTCCAAGAAGCAAGCATCTTTTAATTTCATGGCTGAAATCACCATCCGCAGTGATTTTGGAGTCCAGAAAAATAAAGTCAGCCACTGTTTTCCCATCTATTTGCCATGAAGTGATAGGACCGGATGCCATGATCTTAGTTTTCTGAGCTTTAAGCCAACTTTTTCACTCTCCTCTTTCACTTTCACCAAGAGGCTCTTTAGTTCTTCTTCACTTTCTGCCATAAGGGTGGTGTCATCTGCATATCTGAGGTTATTGATATTTCTCCCAGCAATCTTGATTCCAGCTTTTGCTTCCTCCAGCCCAGCATTTCTCATGATGTACTCTGCATATAAGTTAAATAAGCAGGGTGACAATATACAGCCTTGACGTACTCCTTTTCCTATTTGGAACCAGTCTGTTGTTCCATGCCCAGTTCTAACTGTTGTTTCCTGACCTGCATACAGATTTCTCAAGAGGCACATCTGGTATTCCCATCACTTTCAGAATATTCCACAGTTTATTGTGATCCACACAGTCAAAATTTTTGGCATAGTCAATAAAGCTGAAGTAGATATTTTTTCTTGGAACTCTCTTGCTTTTTCCATGATCCAGCGGATGTTGGCAATTTGATCTCTGGTTCCTCTGCCTTTCTAAAACCAGCTTGAACATATGGAAGTTCATGGTTCATGTATTGCTGAAGCCTGGCTTGGAGAATTTTGAGCATTACTTTACTAGCATGTCAGATGAGTGCAATTGTGCGGTACTTTGAGCATTCTTTGGCATTGCCTTTCTTTGGGGTTGGAATGAAAACTGACCTTTTCCAGTCCTGTGGCCACTGCTGAGTTTTCCAAATTTGCTGACGTATCAAGTGCAACAGTTTCACAGCATCATCTTTTAGGATTTGAAATAGCTCAACTGGAATTCCATCATCTCCACTAGCTTTGTTTGTAGTCATGCTTCCTAAGGCCCACTTGACTTCACATTCCAGGATGTCTGGCTCTAGCTAAGTGTGAGTGATCACACCATCGTGATTATCTGGGTTGTTTTTTGTACAGTTTTTCTGTGTATTCTTGCCACCTTTTCTTAATATCTTCTGCTTCTGTTAGCTATGTTGTACTTTTAATAGTATGTGAACTGAGAAATTCCAGATGTAGAAGCTTAACTTAGAAAAGGCAAAGGAACCAGAGATCAAATTGCCCATAGAGATCATAGAGAAAGCAAGGGAATTCCAGAAAAACATCTACTTCTGTTTTATTGACTACACCAAAGCCTTTGACTGTGTGGATCACAACAAACTGTGGAAAATTCTGAAAGAGATGGGAATACCAGACCTGTCTCCTAGAAACCTGTATGCAGGTCAAGAAGCAACAGTTAGAACAGGACATGGAACAATGGACTG
Organism: Bos indicus x Bos taurus; assembly: GCF_003369695.1. Taxonomy (NCBI): domain Eukaryota; kingdom Metazoa; phylum Chordata; class Mammalia; order Artiodactyla; family Bovidae; genus Bos; species Bos indicus x Bos taurus. The sequence goes on along the minus strand of NC_040105.1, from coordinate 141,676,859 downwards.
GTTCCAAATTGGGAAAGGAGTATGTCAAGGCTCTATTTTGTCACCCTGCTTATTTAACTTATATGTAGATACATCATGTGAAATGCTGGGCTAGATGAAGCACAAGCTGGAATCAAGGTTTCCAGGAGAAATATCAATAACCTGAGATATGCAGATGACACCACCCTTATGGCAGAAAGCGAAGAAGAACTAAAGAGCCTCTTGATGAAAGTGAAAGAGGAGATTGAAAAAGCTGTCTTAAAACTCAACATTCTTAAAACTAAGATCATGGCATCTGGTCCCATCACTTCATGGCAAATAGATGGGGAAAAATTGGAAACAGTGACAGATTTTATTTTCTTGGGCTCCAAAAGTCACTGCAGATGGTGACTGCAGCCATGAAATTAAAAGACACTTGCTCCTGGAAGGAAAGTTATAACCACCATAGTGTGTTAAAAAGCAGAGACATGACTTTGCCGATGAAAGTCCATCTAGTCAAAGCTATGTTTTTTCCAGTAGTTATGTATGGATGTTAGAGATGGACCATAATGAAGGCTGAGAGCTCAAGAATTGATGCCTTTGAACTGTGGTGCTGGAGAAGATTCTTGAGAGTCCCTTGGACTGCATGGAGATCAAATCAGTCAACCCTAAAGGAAATCAGTCCTGAATATTCATTGGAAGTACTGATGCTGAAGTTGAAGCCCCAAATCTTTGGCCATCTGATGTGAAGAGCCAACTCACTGGAAAAAACCCTGATGCTAAGAAAGATTGAGGGCAGAAGAAAGGAGTGACCGAGGATGAGATAATTGTATGGCATCACCGACTCAATGGATGTGAGTTTGAGCAAACTCCAGGAGATAGTGAAGGACTGGGAAGCCTGGCATGCTGCAGTCCAAGAGTCACAAATGGTTGGACACGACTTAGCAAGTGAACAGCAACAATAACCCTTAATAGAGAAGCTTTCACCCTTTCTGTGTTTGAAATGGAAAATGGAGTATAAAGATTTCAGCCATTTAGGTCTAGTCACTTTCTTCTTCCCTGTTCCCCTTCCTGATTTGTTTTGCCTTTGAGAACAAATAAGAAATTTAATGCAGTTGACCAAAGCAAGTTGGCCTGAGAAATGAGAGGAAGAATGGAATTGGGAGAGGTTGGGGGAAAATGGCATCATAGCCAGAAAAAGAAGTATAGATAAGGAAAATCTCTTCTCAGTCATGAAGGAGGAGGGCTCAATGTAGCAACTCAGAGGCCCTAGTCTTTACCTTGACATTAGCATCAGGAAGTGTGCTATAGGACAGGGGTCCTGTAATTTTATATATAAATTCATAATACTTTTGTGCTCAAGGTTCTGGTCCATATTTAAATCCCTAACATGAATCAACGATGTAGCATCCCAAGCTAGCTGGAAATTTTCCAGAAAAACAGAAGCTTAAGCCTTTTAAAGATTTGGTAGTAATATGCCCTATATGTAGTTATCACCTCTATAATTTTTTCATTTCAAAAGGAAGTTGAGGAAATAGATTTTCTCTTCTTTTGAGTGATAGCTGTATTTGTAAAATTACAGTATACCAAGAGCAAGGAACCTGCTTGGGTTTTGGAGCTTTAATTCCAGCTCCATTTATTAACTGAGTTTCTGCAGCTACATTTTCTCATTTGTCAAAGGAGAATCTATTTTAAAGTAATCAGTGGGCATGATACTTCTGTTTGAACTAAAAAGAAATAATCAGAAGAGAAGAAGGATGGTATATAAGAGAGACAGACACCTTTCTGAGATCCTCAAATATTCCACATATATGGTCATTCACTCTGCTTGCTCTGGCGGCACTCATATGGAAAAAAAATATGGACTACTAGAGGTGAGGTTGAATGAATTGGAAATCCAGGAAGAGAACCCAGATGTTATTATACCATAGGCAGAGAGGTTCTTAAACATTCTTTGACCATAACCCACAGCAGCACTGCCTGAGGACTTGGTGTGGGAAGTGTACTGTACATAGTGCTCTGCAGAGTGGCACTGGGATTAGTTCTTTTAGGGGTTGTGGTCCTAACAAACTTTTTAAATGGTAGTGGAAGCAAACAGTAATCCAAATAATAAAAAAACTAAATACAAATAATAGATAACAGTAAATAGATGAAAGAATATGTAGTTAATTATTCTGGGAAGGAATAATAGCTCAAATTTATTGAGCACATACTATAGGCTAGGCACTGAGCTATACTGTTATCTTCCCAATCTCTTATATAGTTCGAAACAAGCCTTTTCAAGGATTCAAACTGACAGCAGTGGCTCTAAGCCAGCTCTTCTTTTTGTGTAGGTCCTTTAAAAGAAGCCCTTTGCTTTGTTATCTTATACGAGTCTAGGTACCAAGTACATGAGCAATAAATAAAGATTGGATTGGATCATCAGGGACCTTACCAAATACAAACCTCATATACAAGAGAAGAGAGAAGACAGTAAAAGCATCAGAGAAGGTCCTAAAGTAGAAGTAAGAAAGCACACAAGAGACTCTGTCTACATGGGTAAAGGATGCAATATTGCAGGTGGATGAAAGGAAGGTTTGACAAATGTAAGGATTTTACATTGCAGCTGCACTTTTCTTCAAAGTGTTTAAAAGCAGCATAAAAACTCTAGACACAATGACTTTTAAACACATCACAGTTGAAGAGTAAGATGGGAGAGTTGAAGGAGGGACTCTCAACTGGAGGGTTTCAGATATTAAGACTCGCTTTGAAAAAAGACCAAACTTAGATAAGAAGCTTGTATGCAGCCTATTTTTTTAACCATATAAAAAGTATTATGGTAGGTTCCTATAAATAATGAATATGTGTCTAGAAATGCTGATCATCTGTTTTTATGTATTTTATTTTCCTATATGATGTTTGGAAATGTTAAAAATGACAATTTCAATCACTGTATTTTCCTCCTGTATACTCTCTAGGAAAGGGGCTATTTAAATGCAAAATAGTATCAGCAGCATTTTCCTATTTTTAAGGGGAGAAATAAGGATTTAGGAAATAGCATAGTGACCACAGGCTAAATAAATTATAGAAAATACATCACTCATAAGAATAAATTTCAAGTTGAAAGGATTTTAAGAAGGAACTAAGAAACAACATCGGAGAAGGCGATGGCACCCCACTCCAATCCCATGGTTGGAGGAGCCTGGTAGGCTGCAGTCCATGGGGTCTCTAAGAGTTGGGCACCACTGAGCGACTTCACTTTCACTTTTCACTTTCATGCATTGGAGAAGGAAATGGCAACCCACTCCAGTATTCTTGCCTGGAGAATCCCAGGGACAGAGGAGCCTAGTGGGCTGCTGTCTATGGGGTCGCACAGAGTCGGACATGACTGAAGCGACGCAGCAGCAGCAGCAAGAAACAACATTGAATGTACTCTAATGTGTCATGGTGTGCATTGAACACCTTACAAATATTATCTCATGTAATCCTTATACTAACTTCATAATGTAGGCAATATTCCATCCTCAGTTAATTCTATAATCTTATCCAAGTTATAGAATTATTTAGTGACCAGAGTATACTATGTCTACTACATTTGCTGCTGAAACTACAAAAGCAGGTTTATTGAAATGGATACAGGAGTGCTACATTAATCTCAAAAGGATGCCAGAGTTTCTTCACTCCAGGCTGTTTTTTTATACGATCCTTTCCCACAGGCTATACGCAAAGAGTACTCAAATTATCACACATAAGAGACCCTAACTCCCTTCTCTGTATAAAGTTTTAATCAGAGCTGGCTTATAGTTAATACCTTTTTTATTGGAATAATGTCATTCTTAGGAAGAGTAGTGAGAAATTTTCAGTGATAGAGGTGTCACACATCTACTTTAGGCCAACAAGAGCGCAGAAATTTTTATGGGAGGAACAATAGAAAGATGTCTCAAAAGGGCATTTCTGAAGCTAAAAGTTCAGTGCTTACTTTTGCAGCTAAAATTATTTAGGAGCTTTCTATATCACCGGTATTCAACTAGCATAAAATCTCATTTTAGTGAGTAAAGCATTAAAAACCTGCTGGATTATTTCTGGAAGAGTTTATATTAATAAAAGGTGGCTAGGTTCTTCTTATCAATCATATAGTTACCTTAAGACTTGGATGAGTTGATGTTGAGGCTCAAATATAAATCCCTTTTGAAGTCATCATATTTCTTTTTTATATAGTTCTTATTTTTTTTATAAATAATACATGACCATGCCTTGAAAAGTCAAAAAAAGAAAAACAGCAGTCTACCTCCACACCCCAACTCCACCCTCAAGTACCATTCCCCAGACTAATAGCTTTCAACTCTTTTAGATGTTTCTTTTGACACTTATCTTGCTATTTCTGAATAGCATGCTAATACTTGCAGTTTTTAATTTTTAGTTTTAGATATTATATCTTGGCTTAGTTGGGATTTGAAGAATTCTCTTAAGCATCATCTTAAGCATCGCTTTTCACTTGTTTGAGGCTTTAATGAGATGTAATTCTTAGATTGAAAATTATTTTTCTTTTGGATTTTCAAAATATTTCCCCAATATCATCCATCATCCAGAGTTCCTGTTGAGAAAATATATTCTTGTTTCAGAGCCTCTGTATGTTACTTTCTTTTCTTTTTATTTCTTTTAGGGAAGCTTTTAGGATCTTCTCAGCACCTCAGTTCTCTGAAATTTCACAGTAATTTGAGTTTCTCTGTGTTTCCTTTCATTTATTATATTTTGTGGGCACCTTCATTCTGGAAACTCTTGTCCTTCATTTATGGGAAATTCCATTTCATTGTTTTATTAATAACTTCCTGCCCCATGATTACTTTTCAGGCTTTTGTGGCAATTCTGTTATGAAGTAGGATCTCCAGAACTGATCTGGTTTTTCATCTTTTCTGTTGTTTCCAAGGCCTGACAGTTTACCTGCTTTCTGTGCAGTTTCATCAACTTCTTCCAACCATTCATTGATGTTTTTCATTGTTCTGTTCATGATGGTGATGATGATGATGTTCTGTTTTGCTTCCTGTATTATCTGTTTCCTCTAACTCCCTTTTTTGTTTGTTTGCTTTGGTCTATTTCTCATTTTAGAAGTTTTCATTTTAGGAGTTTTAATATTTAGGAATGAGGCCCTGTACAGCTGATTGCAGTGTGTATATGTGTATTATCTTTCCTGGGTCAACCAGCCCAGGCAGAAGCCACCTTCCAAACCCTTTCTTGGGATTTTAATCTTGGTTGTCAGTGCTCTGGAAATTGACAGACACAGAAAGAGCTGAGAGCATTCCATCACTCAGGATGTAGATTCCAAGATAATCTCCTGGCTTAAATTGTGGCATTCTCATTCTTATTGATCCACAGGTCTAGAATCCTCTTGTTTCAATCCTCCCCATTTTATGTTGGAATGGAGAGTAGATCTGGAAGTCTTAGTGCCATGGTTAACCACAAGTCACCATCTTTATTCTCCCCTTTTGTAGAGCAAGTATTTTGTCGCTCAGTTTGTATTTTTTTTAAAGAATAAATGTAAATCTTAGAAAACTGAAAAATATTTAGGTGAATCCACTTCTATCTGACTTTTAATGTGCTTTATGTTTTATCTAAATTTAAAGGATCTATATCCCTCTAAATAGGCTTACTGGGTGGCTCAGTGCTAAAGAATGTGCCTGCCAATGCAGGAGACACAGGTTCGATCCCTGGGTCAGGAAGATCCCATGGAGAAGGGAATGGCTATCCACTAGAGTATTTTTGCCTGGAGAATCCCATGGACAGAGGAGCCTGGCAGGATACAGTTCATGAAGTTGCAAAGAGTCAGACATGACTTAGCAACTAAACAACAACAACAATATCCCTCTAATGTCATCAATGGGTGCATTTTCTCTTCACAATCCCAACAAGACTACCAGAGAAAATATTGCTGGCTCATCTGATGTGCTTGTAGAACATGCAAGAAACAGGTACTATACAGAGCATGATATGTTCGGTTCTTAACATGCTTCACAGTTGTAGAGTAAGATTGGAGGTGCTTGCTGGAGGGACTCTGACCTAGAGGGCTTTGTATACTAAGACTCAGTTTGAAATCTCACTATGGTAATTTACATCTTAGCTCAGCCAGAGGAACATAAGAATCACCCTGCACTGGCATTTATTGCAAATATATTTTCAGTATGAAGGATTTCAAAGCTCTCTTCTAGAAATATAGGTGCATACACAACTGGCCATGAAGGCTCCTGTTTGTGTCAATTGGTAAATCCTTTTCTTACAAGACTTCTAGTCTGCACTGTGCTGTGCTTTGTCGCTCAGCCATGCCTGACTCTTTGCAACCCCATGGGCTGTAGCCCTCTTTGCGACCCAATGGGCTGTAGCCTTCTTTGCGACCCCATGGGCTGTAGCCCGCTGGCTCTTCTGTCCATGGGGATTCTCCAGGCAAGAATACTGGAGTGGGTTGCCATGCCCTCCTCTAGAGGATGTTCCCAACCCAGGGATAGAAGCCATGTCTCCCACATTGCAGGTGGATTCCTTAACGTCTGAGCCACCAGGGAAGCCCAAGAATACTTGTGTGGATAGCCTATCCCTTCTCCAGGGTATCTTCCCAACCCAAGAATCAAGCCAGGGTCTCCTGCATTGCAGGTGGATTCTTTACCAGCTGAGCTACCAGGGAAGCCCAACCTTTACTCTGTGTGCTGTGCTTAGTCGCTCAGTCATGTCTGACTCTTTGTGACCACATGGACTGTAGCTCGCCAGGCTCCTCTGTCCATGGGGATTCTCCAGGCAAGAATACTGGAGTGGCTTGCAGTGCCCTCCGCCAGGGGATCTTCCCAACCCAGGGATTGAACCCAGGTCTCCTGCATTGCAGGCAGATTCTTTACCATCTGAGCCACCAGGGAAGCCCGACCTTTAGTCTACACCTCAGCAAAAACTATCTGGGTGCTATATTTTCATGTTCAATCACAAATTTGAACCATTCCTTAGACCTGTTTGTGCTGCCTGTATTTGCATGAGATATCTTTGTTCAGAACTCCTACCTATGCCATTTTTAAAAAAAGGATGTTTGGAATAAAACTACATTTCTAGTTTTTTAGTTTATCCTGTCAGAAGCCTTTAATATGCATAACCAGGGAGGGAATCATGGATACATTTGGCATTGTTGTTGAGATTGTACATTCAGAACCAAATTCTTCTGGCAGGAAATACTTACCCCTCACTTGCAGCAGAGAGATTCTGTTATACAGCTATCTGAATAAGGAAATCACAAGAATATTAATAAAACAGAGTTTAGTGTAGCATAAACAAGGAAGCAATGTGGAAGCATTTTTCAGAACAGAAAACTTCATACCTGAGATCATTCTTTTTGGTAGAGAAAGGAGAATGCTGCAGGAAGATGTTAAAAAATATATCTTCTATACTAAGTTTATTAAGTACTCCATATATCTTAAAGTTTAGTAGCACAAGTGAATGAGAATGTATTGAGAAACTCATCAACTGTTGAAAATTTAGTATAAGACTATTTCTATTTGTTAATGAACAAATAAAAGGATTTGTTCTTTCTATTTGTTAATGAAAAAATAAAAGGATTAGGAATATTGAACTATTTATATTTATGCCTCTGGCTCCACCCCTGCCTGTGAACACATTTGACTTAAAATGAAGGGACAGATGAACAGATGAATCCCTTTATGAAAATCAACTGTAGGCCAGAGAAAGCTTTGGTTAGAATAAATACTGACATCTGCAGATGGAATAAACTGTAGGGCAATGTTTAATATATCTCAGCTTTTCTTGTTTAACATTTATTGAGATTCAGCAATGTGCTGGCGGCTGTTCAGAATGTGAGCACAACAGAGTTTCTCTCTTCAAGAATGGAGCAAAAAAATATTTCCTGGTTAGTTAAGGAGAACTTTGACATGATCATAATTTGTATGCCTGTGGAATTTAGGAAGCCCAGATTTATAAGATCATATGAAGTTAACAAGCAGATGAGCATCCACTGCATTCTTACTGTGATGGTGGAGTACAAGAAAAAAAAAATCTTACTAAGGAAACAGTAAGAGACTGATGTAGTGAATAAAATGAAAGATGATGTATCAGAGATTAAGTACAAAAAGTATTAAAGGAGGGCAAAGAAGGGAGAAGTAACTGTGAACTGGAATATGCAAGAGAGAAGAGTTAGGATGGAAATGAAAATAGACTGGCTTTCGAATACGCAGGGCACTGTGGACCCACACCTCCGCTGGAGACTCCTGGACACTCACAGGCAAGTCTGGCTCAGTCTCTTGTGGGGATACTCTTCCTTTCTCCTGGCTCCTGGTGCACATGAGGTTTTGTCTGCACCCTCCAAGAGTCTGTTTCCCCAGTCCTGTGGACGTTCTGTAGTCAAATCCCACTGGCCTCCAAAGTCAAATTCCCTGAGGGTTCTCAGGCCCTTTGCTGGATCCCCAAGTTGGGAAATCTGTTGTGGTCCCTAGAACTTTCTTAACAGTGAGATAATTTCTTTGGTATAATTGTTCTGCAATTTGTTGGTCATCTGCTAGTTTTCTGTATGGTGGGGCTAATGGTGACCTCCTTCAAGAGGGCTTATCCCACATGCTGTGTGACCCAGACCTGGTGCAGCCAAAGCCCCAGTCCCCATAGCAGGTCACTGCTGACCCGTGCCTCCACAGGAGACACTCAAACACTTGAGACACTTGAGACACTCAAGGCAGGTCTGGCTCAGTCTCTGTGGGGTCTCTGGGTCCTGGTGCACACAAGGCTTTGTTTGAGCCCTCTGAGCATCTCTGGTGGTATGGGGTTTGATTCTAAATGTGATTTTGCCCCTCCTACCATCTTGTTGGGGATTCTCCTTTGCCCTTGGATGTGGGGTATCATTTTGGTGGGATACAATGTTCTCCTGTTGATGGTTTTTCAGCAGTGAGTTGCAATTTTGGAGTTCTCTCAGGAGAAGATGAGCACACATCCTTCTACTCTGCCATTATGTTAGGTCAGGAGCACTGAATACAATAGTGCCAGCACAAGTCCTTTTGAAGGAGGTCACCGTCACCTTCATTACCCCTACCATAGTTTTGCCTCAGGCCAAACAACAGGGAGGGAACATAACCCTGCCCATCATCAGAAAACAGGATTAAAGATTTACTGAGCATGCCATACCCATCAGAACAAGACCCAGTTTCCCCCACAGTCAGTCTTTCCCATCAGCAAGCTCTCATAAGCCTCTTATCCTTATCCATCAGAGGGTAGACAGAATGAAAACCAGAATCACAGAAAACTAACCAAACTGATCACATGGACCACAGCCTTGTCTAACTCAATGAAACTATGAGGCATGCCGTGTAGGGCCATCCAAGACAGACAGGTCATAGTGGAGAGTTCTGACAAAATGTGGTCCACTGGAGAAGGGAATGGAAAACCACTTCAGTATGCTTGCCTTGAGAACCCCATGAACAGTATGAAAAGGCAAAAAGATATGACACTGAAAGGCGACCTCCCATGTTGGTAGGGGCCCAATGTGCTACTGGAGAGGAGTAGAGAAATAACTCCAGAAAGAATGAAGAGATGGACCCAAAGCAAAAACAACATCCAGTTGTGGATGTGACTGGTGATGGAAGTAAAGTCTGATACTTTAAAGAACAATACTGCATAGGAACCTGGAATGTCAGGTCCATGAATCAAGGTAAATTGGAAGTGGTCAAACAGCAGATGGCAAGAGTGAACATCGACATTTTAGGAATCGGTGAACTAAAATGGACTTGAATGGGTGAATTTAATTCAGATGGTCATTATATCTACTACTGGGCAAGAATCCCTTCAAAGAAATGGAGTAACCCTCATAGTCAACAAAAGAATCTGAAATACAGTACTTGGGTGCAATCTCAAAAACAACAGAATGATCTCTGTTCATTTCTAAGGCAAACATTTCAATATCACAGTAATGCAAATCTATACTCCAACCAATAATGCTGAAGAAGCTGAAGTTGAACAGTTCTATGAAGACCTACAAGACCTTCTAGAACTAACACCAAAAACAGATGTCCTTTTCATCATAGGGAACTGGACTGGAAAAGTAGGAAGTCAAGAGACACCTGGAGTAACAGGCAAATTTGGCCTTGGGGTACAGAATGAAGCAGGGCAAAGGCTAACAGCGTTTTGCCAAGAGAACGCACTGGTCATAGCAAACACCCTCTTCCAACAACACAAGAGATGACTACACATGGACATCACCAGATGGTCAGTAATGGAAATCAGATTGATTATATTCTTTGCAGCCAAAGATGGAGAAGCTCTATATAGTCAGCAAAAAACAAGACCAGGAGTTGACTGTGGCTCAGATCATGAACTCCTTATTGCAAAACTCAAACTTAAATTGAAGAAAGTAGGGAAAAATACTAACCATTCAGTTCAGTTGCTCAATCGTGTCTGACTCTTTGCAACCCCATGAATCACAGCACGCCAGGCCTCCCTGTCCATCACCAACTCCTGGAGTTCACCCAAACTCATGTCCATCGAGTCAGTGATGCCATCCAGCCAGGTATTACCTAAATCAAATCCCTTATGATTATACAGTGGAAGTGACAAATAGATTCCAGGGATCAGATCTGACAGACAGAGTGCCTGAAGAACTATGGACAGAGGTTCATGACATTGTACAAGAGGCAATGATCAAGACCCTCCCCAAGAAAAAGAAATGTAAAAAGGAAAACGGTTGTCTGATGAGGCCTTACAAATAGCTGAGAAAAGAAGAGAAACTAAAGGCAAGGAAAAAAGGAAAGATATACCCATCTGTGTTCAGAATTCGAAAGAATAGCAAGGAGAGATAAGAAAGCCTTTCTAAGTGATCAGTGCAAAGAAATAGAGGAAAACAATAGAATGGAAAAGACTAGAGATCTCTTCAAGAAAATTAGAGATACCAAGGGAATACATCATGTAAAAATGGGCACAATAAAGGACAGAACTGATATGGACCTAAAAGAAGCAGCAGATATTAAGAAAAGCTGGTGAGAATACGCAGAACTATATAAAAAATGTTAATGGCTCAGATAACCACGATGGTATGACCACTCACCTAGAGCCAGACATCCTGGAGTGCAAAGTCAAATGGGCCTTAGGAAACATCATTATGAACAAAGCTAGTGGAGGTGATGGAATTCCAGTTGAGCTATTTCAAATCCTAAAAGATGATGTTGTAAAAGTGCTGCACTCAATATGTCAGCAAATTTGGGTGACTCAGCAGTGGCCACAGGACTGGAGAAGGTAAGTTTTCATTCCAATCCCAAAGAAAGGCAACGCCAAAGAATGTTCAAACTACCACACAATTGTACTCATCTCCCATGATCTCAAAGTGATGCTCAAAATTCTCCAAGCGAGGCTTCAACAGTACATGAACAAAGAACTTCCAGATGTTCAAGCTGGATTTAGAAAAGGCAGCACAACCAGACATCCGTTGGATCATAGAAAAAGCAAAAGAGTTCCAGAAAAACATCTACTTCTGTTTTATTGACTATGCTAAAGCTTTTGATTGTATGGATCATAACAAACTGTGGAACATTCTTAAAGAGATGGGAATACCAGACCACCTTACCTGCCTCCTGAGAAGTCTGTACACAGGTCAAGAGGCAACAGTTAGAACCGGACATGGAACAGTGAACTTGTTCCAAATTGGGAAAGGAATACATCAAGGCTGTATATTGTCACCATGCTTACTAAACTCATATGCAGAGTACATCGTGTGAAATTCTGGGCTGGATGAAGCACAGATGAAATCAAGATTGCTGGAAGAAATATAAATAACCTCAACTATGCAGATGACACCATCATTATGGCAGAAAGAGAAGAGGAACTGAAGAGCCTCTTGATGAAAGTGAAAGAAGAGAGTGAAAAAGCTGTCTTAAAACTCAACATTCTTAAAACCAAGATCATGGCATTCAGTCCCATCACTTCATGTCAAATAAATAGGGAAACAATGGAAATAGGGAGAGACTATTTTCTTGGGCTCCAAAATCACTGCAGATGGTGACTGCAGCAATGAAATTAAAAGATGCTTGCTCCTTGGAAGAAAAGTTATGACCAACCTAGACAGCATATTAAAAAGCAGAGACATTACTTTGCCAACAAATGTCCATCCATTCAAAACTATGGTTTTTCCAGTAGTCATGTATGAATGTGAGAGTTGGACTATAAAGAAAGCTGAGTGCCAAAGAATTGATGCTTTTGAACTGTGGTGTTGGAGAAGACTCTTGAGATTCCCTTGGACTGCAAGATCAAACCAGTCAATCCTAAATGAAATCAACCCTGAATATTCATTGGAAGGACTGATACTGAAGCTCAAACTCCAATACTTTGGCCACCTGATGCGAAGAAGTGACTCACTGGAAAAGACCCTGATGCTGGGAAAGATTGAATGCAGGAGGAGAAGGGGACGACAGAGGATGAGATGGTTGGAGGGCGTCACCGACTCAATGGACATGATTTGGGTGGACTGCAGGAGTTGGTGATAGACAGGGAGTCCTGGTGAGCTGCGGTTCATGAGGTCACAAAGAGTTGGACACGACTGAGCCACTGAACTGAACTGAACAAAGGAGACAGTGTTGTCATAACTGGAGAGGTAAAATGAGGGAAGTCGGGAGTGTGAGTTTTCATGAGGCAAATGTAAATAAAAAATAATCAATGATCCCAAAATGAGGGAGTTATTTAGACTCTTCAGTAATGTTGGAGATTGTGTAAAATAAGGACAGAAAGTTTCAATTGAATTTAAGGACCTGAAAATCATTGATGATTTTAAGAACACTTTTAATAGCATGATGGAGGCAGAAGCCAATATGCATTGAGGAGTAATAGGGAAGTGATTAAATGGAGCCAACAAGGTTGAGCACAAGATACGTGGCTTAGCCAAGATAGAGAAAACTAGATGGGGCTGTGGGATTTTAGCATCCTTAATATTTAGAGTATATTTATGTTTGGAGTGAGATCTTAAATAATAGGTAGGGGAGGGAGGGAGAGAGAGGATGAACAGTGCAATATTTTTATAGTATCTGGTAATAATTCTAGCAAATACACAATGAATTTAACTATGATTGCCAACTGTTCAAAAAAATGCAAAACCAAAATTATAGGTGAAAATACTGGGTCCTGAAGCAAAACTATCAGAAATAGATTGCTCTCCTAGGGTAATTGCAAAGCAAATGTCTTTAATGAAGAGTCCCTCCTTTTTTTCATGAGACTACCTACAAAGAAAAGGTGGCAAGAATACACAGAACTATACAAAAACGATGTTGATGATCCAGATAACCATGATGGTGTGCAGTCACCTAGAGCCAGACATCCTGGAATGTGAAGTCAAGTGGGCCTTAGGAAACATCACTACGAACAAAGCTAGTAGAGGTGATGGAATTCCAGTTGAGATATTTCAAATCCTAAAAGATGATGCTGTGAAAGTGCTGCACTCAATATGCCAGCAAATTTGGAAAACTCAGCAGTGGCCACAGGATAGGAAAGGGTCAGTTTTAATTCCAATCACAAAGAAAGGCAATGTCAAAGAATGCTCAAACTACCACACAGTTGCACTCATCTCACACACTAGTAGTGTAATGCTCAAAATTCTCCAAGCCAGGCTTCAACAGTATGTGAACCATGAACTGCCAGATGTTCAAGATGGATGTAGAAAAGGCAGAGGAACCAGAGATCAAATTGCCAACATCCGTTGGATCATTGAAAAAGCAAGAGAGTTCCAGAAAAACATCTACTTCAGCTTTATTGACTATGCCAATAACTTTGTATGGATCACAACAAACTGTGGAATATTCTGAAAGTGATGGGAATACCAGACCACCTGACCTGCCTCTTGAGAAATCTGCGTGCAGGTCAGGAAACAACAGTTAGAACTGGACATGGGACAACAGACTGGTTCCAAATAGGAAAAGGAGTACGTCAAGGCTGTATATTGTCACCCTGCTTATTTAACTTATATGCAGAGTACATCATGAGAAATGCTGGGCTGGAAGAAGCACAAGCTGGAATCAAGATTGCCAGGAGAAATATCAATAACCTCAGATATGCAGATGACACCACCCTTATGGCAGAAAGTGAAGAGGAACTAAAAAGCCTCTTGATGAAACTAAAATAGGAGAATGAAAAAGTTGGCTTAAAGCTCAACATTCAGAAAACAAAGATCATGGCATCTGGTCCTATCAATTCATGGGAAATAGATGGGGAAACAGTGTCAGACTTTATTTTTCTGGGCTCCAAAATCACGACAGATGGTGACTGCAGCCATGAAATTAAAAGACGCTTACTCCTTGGAAGAAAAGTTATGACCAACCTAGATAGCATATTCAAAAGCAGAGACATTACTTTGCCTATAAAGGTCCGTCTAGTCAAGGCTATGGTTTTTCCTGTGGTCATGTATGGATGTGAGAGTTGGACTGTGAAGAAAGCTGAGTGCCAAAGAATTGATGCTTTTGAACTGTGGTGTTGGAGAAGACTCTTGAGAGTCCCTTGGACTGCAAGGAGATCCAACCAGTCCATTCTAAAGGAGATCAGCCCTGGGTGTTCTCTGGAAGGAATGATGCTAAAGCTGAAACTCCAGTACTTTGGCCACCTGATGCGAAGAGTTGACTCACTGGAAAAGACTCTGATATTGGGAGGGATTGGAGGCAGGAGGAGAAGGGGACAACAGAGGATGAGATGGCTGGATGCATCACTGACTCTATGGATGTGAGTCTGAGGGAACTCCAGGAGTTGGTGATGGACAGGGAGGTCTGGCGTGCTGCGATTCATGGGGTCACAGAGTCAGACATGACTGAGCAACTGAACTGAACTGAACTGTGAATAAATAAATAAACCACACAATTGACTAAAGTCAGAAACGTAGGACAGCATAGTATGGCCATTGCTAGTGTTTTGTCTTTATCATCTCAGTTAATTCTCACAATACCCTGGTGACGTAGTTCCTATTGCTGTCCTCATTTCACAGATGTAGAGACCAAGATTAAGTGAGAATAAGTAAACCTAACAGTTTAGCCAGCTAGCAAATGGTTAGCACAGCCAGGATTTAGATGCCAACAATCGGGCTCCAGGGCCCCTCACTCCCATAAATCTAATGCATCAAACCATGATTTGTGGTTATTACTTGAGGCTCCATTCAGTATTTAAGGTTTTAAAAGTGTGAAGTTAAGTAAAATTTAAAGAAAAACACTACCATGGCCTGATGCCAAAGTAAGGCAACGTTTGTCAAGGGTCACATGGGTTACTACAGTTGGGAAAACACACATTCACTGTGGAAATCTGAGCTGTGAAGGGACACACTTCCTGAGCTGTCATAGAATTCTCAGGCAGTCTAATGCAAATCATGATGAAAACTCTAATAGGTCTCTCATGAGATAACTAATATTAAGCCAAAATTGTGCATAGGCTATCAAGCCAAGTGAAGCAGAGGCCTGATGAACTCAATCAGGGCCAACATGAGGAGGAAACGTCTTGGTTAAAATCAGGAAGAGGTATCAGACTGCCATCTCTTACCATCTTTTTGAAAAAGAATTGGTCACCAAACCCTTTTTTAGTTAATTTCTTACCCACTCTCCAGAAACATGAAGCAGAAGGCATTATGCCTTAGGCACTGTAGGTGAGATGACCCGGTCCCATGATACATTTGCTGCTAAGTCGTTTCAGTTGTGTCCGACTCTGTCCGACCCCATAGACGGCACCCAATCAGGCTCCACCGTCCCTGGGATTCTCCAGGCAACAAGTCTTGGGGCATCCATAAAACACTTCTTCAAGGAAAAATCATAGAGCCTGCAATCTGGCCTGGCTCTCTCTTATTTGACAATAAATAAAATGTATTTATTCTTCAGCAAGGGCTCAGGAAGGTTTCTAGAAAACATGATTAGGGGAGATAAGGGGGTGGGGGGCAGCTACAAGAAACCAGGTAATTTAGCCATGTCCACAGGGGTCCACCACAGGAGACATGTATACCTCTATAGAGCATTTACAGCCAGAAGGAATAGGAACTGTTTATAAAGATGTAGCTCAATACATAGTTGCAACAAAGGCAAAAACAAAAGGAAGGGGCTCTCTCTGTACCCCATAAGCATTCTTGAGTGTTCTAAACACTGTGCAAGTTTCTACACTTGCAATTTGATGTGGATTCGTTACTAAAATAGGCTAACGGCCTTTCTTAAGGGGGTGGGCTGGGTTTTGTTTTGTATGGCAGACTCGGACTTCAGCCTCACTGCAAAAACTCAGAGCAAGCAAAGGCCTAGCTGGTCCAATTATACACGGGGTTTATTTTCCTGTAAACAAACAGATGGCCCTCCATATCTGTGGGTTTCACATCCGCAGATGCGGAGGGCCCGCTTTGGGACTTGAGCATTCGCAGATTTTTGTATCCCCTGAGGGTCCTGGAACCAATCCCCGGCGACACCAAGGGGTGAACGTATTAGTTTGATTGCTTCTCCTTACTTAGTACTGGCTGCTGGATATGGCGGGCTGAGCCAGGAGATAGTCCCCAAACGTGTCTCCAAGGTCTACGGAGCTAGGGTGAGGGCCTGCTTTTCCCGTCCACAAATCAGGCACAGGCCCTTGGTCTGGGAAGACGCCGGACCAAGTGCGCAGTACTTGGTCAGCTAAGTTGCAACTAAGTTTGCCTGAGTTCTGCTCTCTCTCACGCTCCCTACCAGCGCCCCCCGTGGTGCGCACCTGGAGTCGCCCCCGCCCCCGCACCTCCTGCCCACCCCGCCCCGGCCCCCAGGACAGCCTAGCTCCTGCCGCATGCACACTTCAGCTGACCCAACCCACAGCAGCCAATGATAAACCCCCAGGGAGCGTGTATCCGGACTCTAGTCCTGACCCGACGCCAGAGTAGGCCTAACGGTGCCACATCGCGGGCCGCCGCTTCTAGCCCTGAGTCCAGAGCCGGGGTCTCGGGAGATCCAGGACAGCCTCCGCTGCAGGCACAGCCTCCTGGACAGCGGTCGGAACATGAAGCCTCAGCCGCAGCGTGGCCACAATGCCGATGCCAACACCGACGCGGCCGTCGCGGGCTTCCTCTGGCTGGGGGTCAAGGAGAATCGGGAAGAAGCTCATGGTCAGTGGCAGGCTGGGCGCTCGGTTCACAGGGTTCCTGGAAACGAATTTCCCTAGGGAGGGGCGAGCGGGAGGATTCCTCCTCAGACGCGGCGGGTTCCTGCCTCTTCCTCAGCGGGCTCGCTCGACGGCCTGATCTTTGGCTTTGGGTTTCTTGTCTTGCAGAGGCCGAGCCCGCGAAGGTCTCGCTTCCTGGAGAGAGGGGAGAGGAGCCGAAGGCTCAGTCCGAACCTGAGCAGGGAGCAGCCGCGGAGGGGAAAGAGGCGGGATATGAAGAAGGAGAAGAAAAGGAAGGCGGCGATGTGGGCGCGGGAGATGCGGGCCCCCCGGATGGGGAAAGCCGCGAGGCCAAGGCTGAGGTAGAGGCTGAGGCGGGCGCGGGCGGCGGCGAAGACGGAGAGAAGGGCGGGGAGGAGCAGCGCCCGGGAGCCGCCGTCGAGGTTCGGAAGGCGGCAGACAGGCGCCACCGACTCTCCCGGCACACCTTCACGCTGGAGCAGCTGCGGGAGCTGGAGGGAGTTTTCCACCGCACTCCGTATCTCGATGCGGCCATGCAGTAAGCGGGCAGCTCTGGGGGCGCCGGCTGAGGCGAGCGGGTCCCTGTCCTCAGCTCCGGAGTTGAAAACCCCGGGGCCTGGGGCGGGGGCGGGGGCTCCTCTGCCCGGTGGGGATCGAGGCAGTATTACGGTGGGGAGTTTGAATAAGTCACGTGGGGAAACTGTCGGCCCACAGTTAACAAATGAGTCGCCTGAGGCATGGTGGAGTACGTGCGCGGTTGGATTCTACTTTGATTTGAAATATTCGTCATCAGTTATTCATGGATTATATTTGCATTAACGTAAAGACTACATTGAACGTGAAAGTGAAAGTCGCTCAGTCGTGTCAGACTCTTTGGGACCCCATGGACTGTATAGTCCATGGAATTCTCTAGGCCAGAATACTGGAGTGGGTAGCAGTTCCCGTCTCCAGGGGATCTTTTGAACCCAGGTCTCCCGCATTGCAAGAGGATGCTTCACCAGCTGAGCCACCAGGGAAGCCCAAATACTACATTGAAAGAAAAGTGAAAGTGAAGTCGCTCAGTCGTGTCCGACTCTCTGCGATCCCATGGACTGTAGTCTACCAGGCTTCTCTGTCCATGGGATTTTCCAGGCAAGAGTACTGGAGTGGGTTGCCATTTCCTTCTCCAGGGGATCTTCCTGACCCAGGGATCGACCCCAGGTCTCCTGCATTGCAGGCAGACGCTTTACCCTCTGAGCCACCAGGGAATACTGTATTAAAAGATCCTTTATCTTAATTACTGAATTTTTAGTTATCCTTAAAGTTTGTGCCTGAGGTAGAATTGTACCTAAAGCAAGCTACAGGGTGGAGAATGAATGGATTGCTGAGTGTCTGTGAATGCAGGTAAAATTTTAAAAGCTATCATTTACATTGCACTTACTGTGTTATGCACTTGCCCTAAAGGGTTTTCTACAGATTGTCATCGAATCTTCACAACCCTATGTGAATGTGGTAGCTACTGTTTTTTATCCCCGCTTCACCTGTTAAAAAACTGAAGCCCAGAGATGTGAAGAGACTTGCCCAAGATCCACACAGCAGGGATGTGGCTGTTCAATAGGCAAGGCCAGAGGTGATGGTGTGTTGGTCCAGGTAGTGGTAATAGAAGTGAAGAGATTAAAGAGGTATTTAGAAGGTAAAATTGATGGCAATTCATGGTAGTTTGGACATAGGAGTAAAAGGAAATGATTAAGAAAAAGATCTGAATTTCTGATTTGCCCAACTGAATGGCGGGTGGTATACTCACTGAGCTAGGCAATATTGAAAGAGTGACAGAAGTTTGCAAGAGACAGAGAAGGACTGATTGGAGAGGCTGTAGGCAAACCATATCATGGAAACCTCCATGGTGGTAGATGATTTAATGAGAAGGGATGGTAAATAGCATCAACTTTGGCTCAGTATTTTCTGTTCAGTTTGATTACTCCAAGTTCGGTTGGCTTTTGCTGTGTGATAATTCTAAGAATCAGCCCAATTTCTCCCTTTCTCAAGTGTCAAACTCAAGATGCCCCTTGATTTGGGTGTCTAGAACTGCCTATATCTCATTTATACCTTTTGACTGCCTTCACCCAGTTCCCCCACCTGACTCCCTCTGGTAACCACCAATCTAATCTCTCTTTTTTTAGTTTGTTTCCTTTTGAAGTATAATTGACCTACAACAATATGTTAGTTCCTGTTCTACAACATCAGATCAGATCAGATCAGTCGCTCAGTCGTGTCCAACTCTTTGCGACCCCATGAATCGCAGCACGCCAGGCCTCCCTGTCCATCACCAACTCCCAGAGTTCACTCAGACTCACATCCAACAAGTCAGTGATGCCATCCAGCCATCTCATCCTCTGTCGTCCCCTTCTCCTCCTGCCCCCAATCCCTCCCAGCGTCAGAGTCTTTTCCAATGAGTCAACTCTTCACATCAGGTGGCCAAAGTACTGGAGTTTGAGCTTTAGCATCATTCCTTCCAAAGAAATCCCAGGGCTGATCTCCTTCTGAATGGACTGGTTGGATCTCCTTGCAGTCCAAGGGAGTCTCAAGAGTCTTCTCCAACACCACAGTTCAAAAGCATCAATTCTTCGGTGCTCAGCCTTCTTCACAGTCCAACTCTCACATCCATACATGACCACAGGAAAAACCATAGCCTTGACTAGACGGACCTTTGTTGGCAAAGTAATGTCTCTGCTTTTGAATATGCTATCTAGGTTGGTCATAACTTTCCTTCCAAGGAGTAAGTGTCTTTTAATTTCATGGCTGCAGTCACCATCTGTCGTGATTTTGGAGCCCAGAAAAATAAAGTCTGACACTGTATCCACTGTTTCCCCATCTATTTCCCATGAAGTGGTGGGACCGGATGTCATGATCTTCGTTTTCTGAATGTTGAGCTTTAAGCCAACTTTTTCACTCTCCACTTTCACTTCCATCAAGAGGCTTTTTAGTTCCTCTTCACTTTCTGCCATAAGGGTGGTGTCATCTGCATATCTGAGGTTATTGATATTTCTCTCAGCAATCTTGATTCCAGCTTGTGTTTCTTCCAGTCCAGCGTTTCTCATGATGTACTCTGCATATAAGTTAAATAAACAGGGTGACAATATACAGCCTCGACGTACTCCTTTTCCTATTTGGAACCAGTCTGTTGTTCCATGTCCAGTTCTAACTGTTGCTTCCTGACCTGCATACAAATTTCTCAAGAGGCAGATCAGGTGGTCTGGTATTCCCATCTCTTTCAGAATTTTCCACGGTTTATTGTGATCCACACAGTCAAAGGCTTTGGCATAGTCAATAAAGCAGAAACAGATGTTTTTCTGGAACTCTCTTGCTTTTTACACGATCCAGCGGATGTTGGCAATTTGATCTCTGGTTCCTCTGCCTTTTCTAAAACCAGGTTGAACATCAAGAAGTTCACGGTTCACATGTTGCTGAAGCCTGGCTTGGAGAATTTTGAGCATTACTTTACTAGCGTGTGAGATGAGTGCAATTGGCTATTCCAAATCCTGAAAGATGATGCTGTGAAAGTGCTGCACTCAATATGACAGCAAATTTGGAAAACTCAGCAGTGGCCACAGGACTGGAAAAGGTCAGTTTTCATTCCAATCCCAAAGAAAGGGAATGCCAAAGAATGCCCAAACTACTGCACAATTGCACTCATCTCACACGCTAGTAAAGTAATGCTCAAAATTCTCCAAGCCAGGCTTCAGCAATACATGAACCGTGAACTTCCTGATGTTGTACAACATAGTGATTCATTATCTCTATACATGTAAAAATGGTCACCATGAGTCTGTCACCATAAAATATATTCTATAATTATTGACTATATTCCCCACACTGTACATTTCATACCAGTTATTCATTTATTTTTCAACTGGAAGTTTTTACCTCTTAATCTCCTTCACCTATTTCTCTCCTCCCCCCACCCCTCCTTTCAGACAACCACCTGTTTTTTTTTCTCTGTGTGTATAATTTTGTCTCTGTTTAGTTACATTTGTTCATTTGTTTCATTTATTAGATTCCACATGTAAGTGAAATCATACAGTGTCTTTCTGTGTCTGACTTATTTCACTAAACATAATACTCTCTAGGTCCATCCACATTGTTACAAATAGCATAATTTCATTCATTTGTATGACTGAGAAGTATTCCATTGTATCATCTTCTTTATCCATGTATCTGTTACTGGGCACTTAGGTTGCTTTCATATTTTGGCTGTTGTAAATAATGCTGCTGTGAACATTGAGGTGCAAATATCATTTTGAATTACTGTTTTCGTTTTCTTTGATATTTACCCAAGAGTGGAATTGCTGGATCGAACGATAGTTCTACTTTTAGTCTTTTGGAGAAACCTCCATACTGTTTTCCATAGTGGCTGCACCAGTTTACATTCCCACAGTGTAGGATTCCCTTTTCTCCACATCCTTGCCAACATTTGTTATCCTTTTGATGATAGCCATTTGACAGGTATGAGGTGATCTCATTATGGTTTTGATTTGCGTTTCTCTGACGATTAACAGTGTTGAGCTTTTTGTTTTTTTTTTTCATATGTCTGTTGGCCATCTGTGTATCTTCTTTGGCAAAATGTCTATTCAGGTCTTCTGCCCATTTTTGCATTAGGTTCTTCATTTTTTGATACTGAGTTGTATGAAGTGGAGTGAAAGTCACTCAGTCGTGTCCAACTCTGTGACCCCATGGGCTATACAGTCCATGGAATTCTCCAGGCCAGAATACTAGAGTGGGTAGCCTTTGCCTTCTACAGGGGATCTTCCCAATCCAGGGCTCGAACCCAGGTCTTCTGCATTGCAGGTGGATTCTTTACCAGCTGAGCCACACAAGGGAAGCCCAAGAATACTGAAGTGGGTAGCCTATCCCTTCTCCAGCCGATCTTCCCAACCCAGGAGTAGAACCAGGGTCGCCTGCATTGCAGGCGGATTCTTTACCAACTGAGCTATGAAAGAAGCCCGACTTGTTTTTATAAATATTGGATATTAAGTCCTTGTCAGTAATATCCTTTGCAAAAATTTTCTCTGATCCAGTAGGTTGTTCTTTTGTTTTGTATATGGTTTCCTTTGCTGTGCAAAAGCTTTTAAGTTCAATTAGGTCTCATTTGCTTGTTTTTGCTTTTATTTTTTTGTCTTAGGAGACAGATCCCAAAAAGTATTGCTGTGATTCATGTCAAAGAGTGTTCTGCCTGTTTTCCTCTAGGAGTTTTATAGTATCTAGTCTTACATTGCCTTATGGAGAAGGCGATGGCACCCCACTCCAGTACTCTTGCCTGGAAGATCCCATGGACAGAGGAGCCTAGTAGGCTGCAGTCCATGGGGTCACTAAGAGTTGGACATGACTGAGCGACTTCAGTTTCACTTTTCACTTTCATGCACTGGAGAAGGAAATGGCAACCCACTCCAGTGTTCTTACCTGGAGAATCCCAGGGACGGGGGTGCCTGGTGGGCTGCCGTCTATGAGGTTGCCCAGAGTTGGACACAACTGAAGTGACTTAGCAGTCTTACATTTAGGTCATTAATCCATTTTGGGCTTATTTTTTAATGTTCTGTGAGAAAATGTTCTAATTTCTTTGACATGCAGCTGTCCAGTATTCCTAGTACCACTTATTAAAGAGACTGTTTTCTCTGTTGTATATTCTTACTTGCTTTGTCATAGATGGACGATAAGTACTTGGGTTTATTTCTGGACTTTCTCGTCTGTTCTAGTGATCCATGTGTCTGTTCTTAATGCCAGTACCATATTGAGTTTTTTTGTGTTTTTTTTTTTTTTTGCTACACCCCATGGCTGGAAAAGGAGTACGTCAAGGCTGTATATTGTCACCCTGCTTATTTAACCTATATGCATAGTACATCATGAGAAACACTGGGCTGGAAGAACTGAACTGAACTGATGGCATTCAGAATCTTCTCTGACCAGGGATCGAACCCAAGCCCCCTGTAGTGAAAGGGCAGTATCAGGTGTCTTAACCACTGGACTGCCAGGGAAGTGCATTGATGACTATAGCTTTGTGGTATAGTCTGAAGCCAGGGAGTGTGAAACCTCTAGCTTTGTTTTTTATTTTTTTTTCCTCAAGATTACTTTGGTCTTTTGTGGTTTCACGTAAATTTCAGGATTATTTATTCTTTGGGTGAATTTATTGTTGGGTAAACAATGTCATATATTTCACTTTTTTGTAGGTTCTTTTAGTTTTTTTTTTTAATTAATTTTTATTGGAGTATAATTGCTTTACAGTGTTGTATTGGTTTCTCCAGTACAGCAAAACGAATGAGCTATATACACATAGCCCCTCTTTTTTTTTTATTTCTTTCCCTGTCATGTATTTTGATAGAGCTTGCATTAAATCTGTAGATTGCTTTGGGTTGTATGGATATTTTAGTGATATTAATTCTTCCAATCCAAGAACATAGATTATCTTTCCATTTCTTTGTATAATTTTTAAATTCCTTCAGCAGTGTTTTATAGTTTTCAGAGTATAGGTCTTTCACTTGATGAAAGCTTATTTCACTTCCTTTGGTGAAACCAAACCTCCTTGGTTAAGATTATTCTTAGGTATTCTTTTTAATGCTATTTCAAATTTTATTCTTTTTAATGCTATTTTAAATGGGATTGTTTTCTTGCTTTCTCTGATAGCTTATTATTAAGTGTATAGAAAAGAAAGACATTTCTATATATTAATCTTGAATCCTGAAACTGTACTGAATTCATTTATTAGTTCTAATAGATTTTTGGTGGAGACTTTAAAGTTATCTTTTTTAAAAAATTGAGGAGTAGTTGATACACAATATTATATGTTTTAGGTGTACAACATAGTGATTCGCAATTTTTAAAGGTTGTACTCCACTATAGTTCTTATGAAATATTGGCTGTATTCCCTGTGCTGTACAAGGTATCCTTGTAGCTTATTTATTTTATACATAGTAGTTTGTACGTATCAATCCACTACCCCTATCTTGTCCCTCTCTCTTGTCTCTCCTCACGGATAACCACTAGGTTATTGTCTATATCTGTGAGGCTTCTTTTTTGGTTATATTCAATAGTTTGTTTTCATTTTTAGATTCCACATATAAGTGGCATCATACACTATCTGCCTTTCTCTGTCCTACTTATTTATTTCACTGAACATAATACCCTCCAAGTCCATCCATGTTGTTGCAGATGGCAAAATTTCATTCTTTTTAATGTTGAGTAGTATTCTGTTGTATGTATATACCATATCTTCTTTATCCATGCCTATGTTGATGGACACTTAACGTTCCTTCCATATCTTGGCTGTTGTGAATAATGCTGGTATGAACATTGGGGTGCATGTATCTTTTGGGATTAGTTTTTCTTTTTTTTAAATATATACCTGGGATTGAAATTTCGGGGTCTTATGGTAGTTCAGTTTTTAAGTTTTTGAGAAACCTCCATACTCTTTTCTGCAGTGGCTGCACCAACTTACATTCCCACCAACAGTGTGCAAGTGTTCTCTTTTCTCCACAAGCTTACCATCATTTGTTATTTGTAGTCTTTTTGATGATAGCCATTCTGACATGTGTGAGGTGATATCTCATTGTAGTTTTGGTTTGCATTTCTCTTGTGATTAGTGATGTCTGTTTTATTGAGGTGTAGTTGATTTCAAATATTCTATTAGTTTCAGATGTGCAACATACTGACTGAAAATTTTTATAGATTATTCTTCATTTAAAGTTATTATAAGATATTGGCTGTATTCCTGCTGCTGTAAAATAAATACATCCTTTTTAATTTTCCCATTCAGTTTCATTACTAGTAATTGATCTGTTCAAATTTTCTATTTCTTCTTGCTTCAGTCTTGGTAGACTGTACATTTCTAGAAATTTGTTAATTTCTTCTAGGTTATCCATTTTATTGATGTCTAATTAATTGTTCATAGTAGTCTCTTATGATCCTTTGTATTTCTGTGGTGTTGATTGTAACTTCTTTTTCATTTCTGATTTTATTGATTTGGACCCTCTTTTTCTTGATGAGTCTGGCTAAAGATTTATATATTTTATTTACTTTTTCAAAGAATCAACTCTTATTTGCATTGCTATTTTATATATTTTAAAATATATTTCATTTATTTCTTCTCTGATTTTTGTGATTTCTCCCTTGTACTAACTTTGGGTTTTGTTAGTTCTCTTTTTTCTAGTTCCTTTAGGTGTGCAGTTAGGTTGCTTATGTGAGATTTTTCTTATTTCCTGAGGAAAGCTTGAATTACTACAAACCTCCCTCTGAAAACTGCTTTTAGTACATCCCATAGATTTTGGATTATTGTGTTTTCATTTTTGTTTGTTGCCGGGTTTGTTTGTTTGTTTGTTTGTTTTTCATCTTTGATTTCTTCAATGACTCATTCACTGTTTGGTAGCATTTTGTCTAGCCTCCATGTACTTGTGTTTTTTTGAAGCTTTTTTCCTTGCAGTTGATTTCTAGTCTCACAGCATTGTAGTTGGAAAAGATGCTTGATACCATTTCAGTTTTCTTAAATTTATTGACACTTGTTTTGTAGAGAATGTTCCACGTGCACAAGAGAATGTGTTCAGTTCACTTCAGTTGCTCAGTCGTGTTTGATACTTTGCAATCCCATGGACTGCAGTACGCCAGGCCTCCCTGTCCATTGCCAATTCCCGGAGTTTACTCAAACTAATGTCCATTGAGTTGGTGATGCCATCCAACCATTTCATCCTCTTTCATTCCCGTCACCTCCTGCCTTCAATCTTTCTGAGCATCAGGGTCTTTTCCAATGAGTCAGTTCTTCCCATCAGGTGGCCAAAGTATTGGAGTTTCAGCTTCAGCATCAGTCCTTCCAATGAATATTCAGGACTGATTTCCTTTAGGATGGACTGCTTGGATCTCCTTGTAGTCCAAGGGACTCTCAAGAGTCTTCTCCAACACCACAGTTCAAAAGCATTGATTCTTCTGCACTCAGCTTTTATAATCCAACTCTCAGGTCCTTACATGACTACTGGAAAAACCAGAGTTTTGACTAGACAACCCTTTGTTGGCAAAGTAATGTCTCTGCTTTTGAATATGCTGTTTAGATTGGTCATAACTTTTCTTCCAAGGAACAAGCGCCTTTTAATTTCATGGCTGCAATCGCCATCTACAGTGATTTTGGAGCCCCCCAAAATAAAGTCTGCCACCGTTTCCACTGTTTCCCCATCTATTTGCCATGAAGTGATGGGACCAGATGCCATGATCTTAGTTTTCTGAATGTTGAGCTTTAAGCCAACTTTTTCACTCTCCTGTTTCACTTTAATCAAGAGGCTCTTTATTTCTTCTTCACTTTCTGCCATAAGGGTGGTGTCATCTGCATATCTGAGGTTATTGATATTTCTCCTGGCAATCTTGATTCCAGCTTGTGCTTCATCCAGCCCGATGTTTCTCATGATGTACTCTGTGTATAAGTTAAATAAGCAGGGTGACAATATATAGCATTGACAAACTCCTTTCCCGATTTGAAACCAGTCTGTTGTTCCGTGTCCAGTTCTAACTGTTGCTTCCTGATCTGCATACAGATTTCCCAGGAAGCAGGTCAGGTGGTCTGGTGTTCCCATCTCTTTAACAATCTTCCACAGTTATTGTGATCCACACAGTCAAAGGCTTTGGCATAGTCATTAAAGCAGAAATAGATGTTTATCTGGAACTCCCTTGCTTTTTTGATGATCCAATGGATATTGGCTATTTGATCTCTGGTTGAAAGTTCATGGTTCACGCACTGTTGAAGGCTGGCTTGGAGAATTTTGAGCATTACTTTGCTAGCGTGTGAGATGAGAGCAATTGTGCGGTAGTTTGAGCGTTCTTTGGCATTGCTTTTCTTTGGGATTGGAATGAAAACTGACCTTTTCCAGTCCTGTGGCCACTGCTGAGTTTTCCAAATTTGCTGGCATATAAGTGCAGCACTTTCACAGCATCATATTTCAGGATTTGAAATAGCTCAACTGGAATTCCATCACCTCCACTAGCTTTGTTTGTAGTGATGCTTCCTAAGTCCCACTTGACTTCACATTCCAGGATGCCTGGCTCGAGGTGAGTGATCACACCATCATCTTCATCTGGGTCATGAAGAACGTTTTTGTTTAGTTCTTCCGTGTATTCTTGCCACCTCTTCTTAATATCTTCTGCTTCTATTAGGTCATTACCATCTCTGTCCTTTATTGTGCCCATCTTTGCATGAAACGTTCCCTCGGTATCTCTAATTTTCTTTTTAAAATTTTGTTATTTTTATTTGTAATGTTATTGATGTATAGTTGTATAATATTATACTGGTTTTAGGTGTACAACTCATGATGCATCATTTGTATACATTGTGCAGGGATTACAACAATAAGTTTAGTTATCCTGTGCCACCATACAAGGTAATACAATAATATTAACTACAATACCTGTGCTGTATATTACATCCCCATGACATGTTTTTTTTAATTAATTAATTTATTTTTCTTTACAATATTGTATTGGTTTTTGCCATACATTGAATTGAATCCTCTGTGAGTGTACATGTGTTCCCCATCCTGAACCTCCCTCACACCTCCCTCCCCATCTCATCCCTCTGGGTCATCCCAGTGCAACAGCCCCGAGCACCCTGTATCATGCATCAAACCTGGCCTGAAGATTTGTTTCACATACGATATTTTACATGTTTCAATGCCATTCTCATATCTCGTATCATACCACCCTCGGCCTCTCCCACAGAGTCCAAAAGACTGTTCAATACATCTGTGTCTCTTGCTGTCTTGCATACAGGGTTATCGTTACCTTCTTTCTAAATTCCATATATATGTGTTAGTATACTGCACCTGACCTGCCTCTTGAGAAACTTATATGCAGGTCAGGAAGCAACAGTTAGAACTGAACATGCAACAACAGACTGGTTCCAAATAGGAAAAGGAGTACGTCAAGGCTGTATATTGTCACTGTGTTTATTTAACTTATATGCAGAGTACATCATGAGAAATGCTGGGCTGGAAGAAGCACAAGCTGGAATCAAGATTGCCAGGAGAAATATCAATAACCTCAGATATGCAGATGATACCACCCTTATGGCAGAAAGTGAAGAGGAACTAAAGAGCCTCTTGATGAAAGTGAAAGAGGAGAGTGAAAAAGTTGGCTTAAAGCTCAACATTCAGAAAACAAAGATCATGGCATCTGGTCCCACCACTTCATGGGAAATAGATGGGGAAACAGTGGATACAGTGTCAGACTTTATTTTTTTGGGCTCCAAAATCACTACACATGGTGATTGCAGCCATGAAATTAAAAGACGCTTACTCCTTGGAAGGAAAGTTATGACCAACCTAGATAGCATATTCAAAAGCAGAGACATTACTTTGCCAACAAAGGTCCATCTAGTCAAGGCTATGGTTTTTCCTGTGGTCATGTATGGATGTGAGAGTTGGACTGTGAAGAAAGCTGAGCGCCAAAGAATTGATGCTTTTGAACTGTGGTGTTGGAGAAGACTCTTGAGACTCCCTTGGACTGCAAGGAGATCCAACCAGTCCATTCTAAAGGAGATCAGTCCTGGGTGTTCTTTGGAAGGAATGATGCTAAAGCTGAAA
Organism: Bos indicus x Bos taurus; assembly: GCF_003369695.1. Taxonomy (NCBI): domain Eukaryota; kingdom Metazoa; phylum Chordata; class Mammalia; order Artiodactyla; family Bovidae; genus Bos; species Bos indicus x Bos taurus. The sequence continues at coordinate 141,648,243 of NC_040105.1, read as the reverse complement.
CTCCAGTAGTTTAGCCACCTCCTGAGAAGAGTTGACTCATTGGAAAAGACTCTGATGCTGGGAGGGATTGGGGGAGGAGGAGAAGGGGACGACAGAGGATGAGATGGCTGGATGGCATCACCAACTTGATGGACATGAGTTTGAGTGAACTCCGGGAGTTCATGATGGACAGGGAGGCCTGGCGTGCTGCAATTCATGGGGTTGCAGAGTCGGACACGACTGAGTTGCTGAACTGAACTGAACTGATACTGTATTTGTGTTTTTCTTTCTGGCTTACTTCACTCTGTATAATAGGCTCCAGTCATCCACCTCATAGAAGTGATTCAAATATATTCTTTTTAATGACGGAATAATATTCCATTTTGTATATGTACCACAGCTTTCTTATCCATTCATCTGCTGATGGACATCTAGGTTGCTTCCATGTCCTGGCTATTATAAATAATGCTGTGATGAACATTGGGGTTCACGTGTCTCTTTGATTCTGGTTTCCTCAGTGTGTATGCCCAGCAGTGGGTTTCCTGGGTCATGTGGCAGTTCTATTTTCAGTTTTTTAAGGAATCTCCACACTGTTATCCCTAGTGGCTGTAGTAGTTTGCATTCTCACCAACAGTGAAAGAGGGTTCCCTTTTCTCCACACCGTCTCCAGCATTTATTGATTGTAGACTTTTGGATAGCAGCCATTCTGACTGGCATGAAATGGTACCTCATTGTGGTTTTGATTTGCATTTCTCTGATAATGAGTGATGTTGAGCATCTTTTCATGTGTTTGTTAGCCATCTGTATGTCTTCTTTGGAGAAATGTCTGTTTAGTTATTTGGCCCACTTTTGATTGGGTCTTTTATTTTTCTGGAAATGTGCTGCAGGAGTTGTTTGTATATTTTTGAGATTAGTTCTTTGTCCGTTGCTTTGTTTGCTATTATTTTCTCCCATTCTGAAGGCTGTCTTTTCACCTTGCTTCGAGTTTCCTTTGTTGTGCAGAAGCTTTTAATTTTAATTAGGTCCCATTTGTTTATTTTTGCTTTTATTTCCCATATTCTGAAAAGTGGGTCATAGAGGATCCTGCTGTGATTTATGTCAGAGAGTGTTTTGCCTATGTTTTCCTCTAGGAGTTTTATAGTTTCTGGTCTTACATTTAGATCTTTAATCCATTTTGAGTTTATTTTTGTGTATGGTGTTAGAAAGTGTTCTAGTTTCATTCTTTTACATGTGGTTGACCAGTTTTCCCAGCACCACTTGTTAAAGAGATTATCTTTTCTCCATTGTATATTCTTTCTTCCTTTGTCAAGATAAGATGTTCATAGGTGCGTGGATTTATCTCTGGGCTTTCTATTTTTTTCCATGAATCTATATTTCTGTCTTTGTACCAGTACCATACTGTCTTGATGACTGTGGCTTCATAGTAGAGCCTGAAGGCAGGCAGGTTCATTCCTTCAGTTCTGTCCTTCTTTCTCAAGATTTCTTTGGCTATTAAAAGTTTTTTGTATTTCCATACAAATTGTGAAATTATTTGTTCTAGTTCTCTGAAAAATATCATTGGTAGCTTGATAGGGATTGCACTGAATCTATAGATTGCTTTGGGTAGTATACTCATTTTCACTATATTGATTCTTCCAATCCAAGCACTCGGTATATTTCTCCATCTATTAGTGTCCTCTTTGATTTCTTTCACCAGTGTTTTATAGCTTTCTATGTATGGGTCTTTTTGTTTCTTTAGGTAGATATATTCCTAAGTATTTTATTCTTTTCATTGAAATGGTGAATGGAATTGTTTCCTTAATTTCTGTTTTATCATTGTTAGTCTATAGGAATGCAAGGGATTTCTGTGTGTTGATTTTATATCCTGCAACTTTACTATATTCATTGATTAGCTCTAGTAATTTTCTGGTGGAGTCTTTAGGGTTTTCTATGTAGAGGATCATATAATCTGCAAACAGTGAGAGTTTTACTTCTTCTTTTCTAATCTGGATTCATTTTATTTCTTTTTCTGCTCTGATTGCTGAGGCCAAAACTTCCAAAACTGTTGAATAGTAGTGGTGAGAGTGGGCACCCTTGTCTTGTTCCTGACTTTAGGGGAAATCCTTTCAATGTTTCACCATTGAGGATAATGTTTGCTGTGGGTTTGTCATATATAGCTTTTATTATGTTGAGGTATGTTCCTTCTATTGCTGCTTTCTGGAGGGTTTTTATCATGAATGGATGTTGAATTTTGTCAAAGGCTTTCTCTGCATCTATTGAGATAATCATATGGTTTTTATTTTTCAACATGTTAATGTGGTGTATTACATTGACTGATTTGTGGATATTGAAGAATCCTTGCATCCCTGGGATAAAGCCCACTTAGTCATGATGTATGATCTTTTTAATATGTTGTTGGATTCTATTTGCTAGAATTTTGTTAAGGATTTTTGCATCTACGTTCATCAGTGATATTGTCCTGTAGTTTTCTTTTTTGTGGCATCTTTGTCAGGTTTTGGTATTAGGGTGATGGTGGCCTCATAGAATGAGTTTGGAAGTTTACCTTCCTCTGCAATTTTCTGGAAGAGTTTGAGTAGGATAGGTGTTAGTTCTTTAAATTTTCATAGAATTCAGCTGTGAAGCCGGCTGGTCTTGGGGTTTGTTTGTTGGAAGATATCTTGTTACAGTTTCAATTTCTGTGCTTGTGATGGGTCTGTTAAGATTTTCTGTTTCTTCCTGGTTCAGTTTTGGAAAGTTGTACTTTTCTAAGAATTTGTACATTTCTTCCAAGTTGTCCATTTTATTGGCATATAGTTGCTGATAATAGTCTCTTATGATCCTTTGTATTTCTGTGTTGTCTGTTGTGATCTCTCCATTTTCATTTCTAATTTTGTTGATTTGATTTTTCTCCCTTTGTTTCTTGATGAGTCTGGCTAATGGTTTGTCAATTTTATTTATCCTCTCAAAGAACCACCTTTTGGTTTTGTTGATTTTTGCTATGGTGTCTTTTGTTTCTTTTGCATTAATTTCTGCCCTAATTTTTAAGATTTCTTTCCTTCTCCTAACCCTGGGTTTCATAATTTCTTTCTTTTCAAGTTGCTTTAGGTGTAGAGTTAGGTTATTTATTTGACTTTTTTCTTGTTTCTTGAGGTAAGCCTGTATTGCTATGAACCATCCCCTTAGTACTGCTTTTACAGTGTCCTGTAGGTTTTGGGTTGTTGTGTTTTCATTTTCATTTGTTTCTATGCATATTTTGATTTCTTTTTTGATTTCTTCTGTGATTTTTTAGTTGATCAGCAGCATGTTGTTCAGCCTCCATATGTTGGGATTTTTAATAGTTTTTTCTCCTGTAATTGAGATCTAATCTTACTGCATTGTGGTCAGAAAAGATGCGTGGAATGATTTCAATTTTTTTTTTTAATTTACCAAGGCTAGATTTATGGCCCAAGATGTGGTCTATCCTGGAGAAAGTTCCGTGTGTACTTGAGAAAAAGGTGAAATTCATTGTTTTGGGATGAAATGTCCTATAGATATCAATTAGGTCTAACTATCTATTGTATCATTTAAAGTTTGTGTTTCTTTGTTAATTTTCTATTTAGTTCATCTATCCATAGGTGTGAGTGGGGTATTAAAGTCTCCCACTATTATTGTGTTATTGTTAATTTCCCCTTTCATACTTGTTAGCATTTGTCTTACATATTGTGGTGCTTCTATGTTGCTGCTGCTGCTGCTGCTGCTAAGTCGCTTCAGTCATGTCCGACTCTGTGCGACCCCATAGATGGCCTCCTACCAGGCTCCTCTGTTCCTGGGATTCTCCAGGCAAGAACACTGGAGTGGGTTGCCATTTCCTTCTCCAATGCATGAAAGTGAAAAGTGAAAGTGGAGTTTCTCAGTCCTGTCCAACTCTTAGCGACCTCATGGACCCCAGTGTACCAGGCTCCTCCGTCCATGGGATTTTCCAGGCAAGAGTACTGGAATGTGATGCCATTGCCTTCTCCGGCTCTTATGCTGGGTGCATATATATTTATGATTGTTATGTCTTCTTCAATTGATCCTTTGATCATTATGCAGTGTCTTTCTTTGTCTCTTTACACAGCCTTTGTTTTAAAGTCTATTTTATCTGATATGAGTATTGCTCCTCCTGCTTTCTTTTGGTCTCTATTTGCACAGAATATCTTTTTCCAACCCTTCACTTTCAGTCTGTATGTGTCCCTTGTCTTGAAGTGGGTCTCTTGTAGACAACATATATAGGGATCTTGTTTTTGTATCCATTAAGCCAGTCTTTGTCTTTTGGTTGGGGCATTCAACCCATTTACATTTAAGGTAATTACTGATAAATATGATCCCATTGCCATTTACTTTATTGTTTTGGGTTCAAGTTTATACACCCTTTTTGTGTTTCCTGCCTAGAGAAGATCCTTTAGCATTTGTTGGAGAGCTGGTTTGGTGGTGCTGAATTCTCTCAGCTTTTGCATGTCTGTAAAGCTTTTGATTTCTCCTTCATATTTGAATGAGATCCTTGCTGGGTACAGTGATGTGGGCTGTAGGTTATTTTCTTTCATCACTTTAAGTATTCCCTGACATTCCCTCCTGCCTGAAGACTTTCTATTGAACGATCAGCTGTTATCCTTATGGGGATCCCCTTGTGTGTTGTTTGTTGTTGTTCCCTTGCTGCTTTTAATATTTGTTCTTTGTGTTTGATCTTTGTTAATTTGATTAATATGTGTCTTGGGGTGTTTTGCCTTGGGTTTATCCTGTTTGGGACTCTCTGGGTTTCTTGGACTTGAGTGATTATTTCCTTCCCCATTTTAGGGAAGTTTTCAGCTATTATCTCCTCAAGTATTTTCTCATGGTCTTTCTTTTTGTCTTCTTCTTCTGTGACTCCTATGACTCGAATATTGGGGCGTTTAACATTGTCCCAGAGGTCTCTGAGGTTGTCTTCATTTCTTTTAATTCGTTTTTCTTTTTTCCTCTGATTCATTTATTTCTACCATTGTATCTTCTACCTCACTTATTGTATTTTATGCCTCTGTTATTCTACTGTTGGTTCCCTCCAGAGTGTTTTGATCTAATTTATTGCATTATTCATTATATATTGACTCTTTTTTATTTCTTCTAGGTCCTTGTTAAACCTTTCTTGCATCTTCTCAATCCTTGTCTCCAGGCTATTTATCTGTAACTCCAATTTGTTTTCAATATTTTGGATCATTTTTGCTATCATTATTTGGAATTCTTCATCAGGTAGATTCCCTATCTCTTCCTCTTTTGTTTGATTTGGTGGGCATTTATCCTGTTCCTTTACCTGCTGGGTATTTCTCTGTCTTTTCATCTTGTTTATATTGCTGTGTTTGGGGTGGCTTTTGTGGCAGTTGGTGGTTCCTCTTTATTGTGGAGGTTCCTGACTGTGGGTGGGGCTGGACGCATGGCTTGTCAAGGTTTCCTGGTTAGGAAAGCATATGTCAGTGTTCTGATGGGTCGAGCTGGATTTCTTCTCTCTGGAGTGCAGTGAAGTGTCCAGTAATGAGTTTTGAGATGTCAGTGGGTTTGGTGTGACTTTGGGCAGCCTGTATATTGAGGCTCAGGGTTATGTTCCTGTGTTGCTGGAGAATTTGCATGGTATGTCTTGCTCTGGAACTTGTCTGCCCTTGGGTGGTGCTTGGTTTCAGTGTAGGTGTGGAGGCGTTTGATAAGCTCCTATTGATTAATGTTCCCTGGATTCAGGAGTTTTCTGGTGTTCTCAGGATTTGGACTTAAGCCTCCTGCCTCTGGTTTTCAGTATTATTCTTACAGTAGCCTCAAGACTTCTCCATCTATAGAGCACTGATGATAAAACATCTAAGTTAATGATGAAACGTTTCTCCACAGTGAGGGACACCTGGAGAGTTACACAGAGTTACATGGAGAAGAGAAGAGGGAGGAGGGAGATAGAAGTGACCAGGAGGAGAAGAGGGGGAATCAAAAGGGGAGAGAGCAAGCTAGCCAGTAATCAGTTCCCTATGTGCTGTCCACAGTCTGGACCCCTCAGAGATGTTCATGGAGTTACACAGAGAAGAGAAGAGGGGGGAAGGAGACAGAGGTGGCCAGGATGATAAAAGGGGGAATTAAAAGGAGAGAGACAGATCCAGCCAGTAATCAGTTCCCTAAGTGTTCTCCACAGCCCAGAACACACAAAGAGATTCACCTAGTTGGGTAGAGAAGGAAAGGGGGAGGGGGGAGATAGAGGCGACCTGGTGGAGAAAAAGGAGAGTCCAAAGGGGGAGAGAGCAGTCAGGCCAGTGATTTCGCTCCCAAGTAAAAATGGGTACTGAAGATTGGGTTCTTAAAGTTACAAAGTTGATAACAAATACCAAAAAGCAAAGATTAAAAATTTTGATTAGTGGTTATATTCTCAAAAATACAATATTAAAAAAAAACAAAAACAAAAATGAAACAAAACAAAAGCAAAACACAAAGTCACAGAAATTATAATATATATATATGAAGTTTGCTTTAAAAATAGGGCCTTTCTTTTTTTTTTCCCCTAAGGTAATAGTAGGTTATAAAAATGAAAATTAAACGAGTAATGGGGACTTAAAAATAACAAAAAAAGTAAAATAATAAAATTAAAATAAAATGAAACAAAAAAAATTTTTTAATTTAAAAATGATAAAAGTAAAAATATATCTAAGACTTTCCCTGGAGCTGTTGTGGACAGTGTGGGGTCAGTTCATTTTCAGATAGTTTCTTGGTCTGGCTTGTACTTCTCACTGTCTATGGATAGGCCCCTTCCTATGTATCGGTGCTAACTACAGGATTTTAATCTATTGCACCTGCCACTTCCAAAGTGGTTCCCTCTGTTTATGTTAGCTTCTTCTGTTTGCTGGTCTCTTCAGTGTCTAATTTCCGCCCTGATACAAGGGGTGCAGTGGTGGTCACTTTTTTTTTAGGCTCGCTTGTTCAGTCGTGCTTTGGGGAGGGAGGAACACTGCAAACAAATATCACTGCGTGTGTTCAGTTATTAAGCCACACTGGGTTTGCTCCGCTCACGGCGTGTGTGCTTTCCCAGTCTACACTGTTCAGACTCTAGGTTTCTTTGCCAGGAACTGTCTGATGCGGGCCCTGGTTTGCATGCACTTCCCAGGTCTAAGCTGCTCAGGTTCAGGTTCTCGGGTACTCTGCAAAGGCGCAGACTTGGTTGGGCCTGCTTTTGCGCCCGTCCCAGGTCCGAGCAGCTCAGGTGACCAGGTCCTTGGCGTGCGTAGTCGCCCCCAGTTGAAGGCTGTGACTTATCCCCTCCTCTGTCCCAGCCGCTCGGTTTTTTGGGTGTACAACGGGCGCGCCTTCTCTCTTCTGGGAAGCTGATCTCTGGCTGCGAGCCTCCCGGTGCATGTCGACCATCCACAATCCCAAGAAGTCTTGGTTAGCAATGAAATCTGCTTGCAGTTTGGTATAGGATGCCTCTCTGAGGCTGCGATTGCCCCCTTCCAGCTCTGGCTGCCCTCGCCTGCCTGTCTCCAGTGGGGTATGGACTGGTCCGCAGCCAGCTAGCTCTGCTCAGTCCTTTGTTCTGTGAGCTTGCCTAGAGGTGGTTAGGGCTTTTTGCAGGATCACAGGATAACTATCCCACAGTCTGGATTGCTATCTCAAGCTAGTTCCCTCAGATTGCCCTCAGGGCATTCAGGTCTGGTCCTTATCCTAAGCAATGCCATCCACCTCTCCCTGTCCCTCCGCTGCTTGCTGGTGGGGGATGCGAGCCTCTGGGCTGTCGCACCACTGGGAGTTGCTGTTGGGCACGTAATCTGTGGGTTTTAATTATTTATTTTTTCTCCCTGTTATTTTGCCCTCTGAGATTCCAAGGCTCCCCACAGACCCACCAGAGAGAGTATTTCCTGATGTTTGGAAACTTCTCTCTTTTTTAAGACTCCCTTCCCTTGACGGATCTACGTCCCTACCTCTTTTGTCTCTCTTTTTATCTTTTATATTTTGTCCTACCTCCTTTTGAAGACAATGGTCTGCTTTTCTGGGTGCCTGATGTCCTCTGCCAGCATTCAGAAGTTGTTCTGTGGAATTTGCTCGGCGCTCGAATGTTATTTCAATGAATTTGTGGGGGAGAAAGTGGTCTCCCAGTCCTATTCCTCCACCATCTTAGGACCGCCCCCTCTAATTTTCTTGAAGAGAGCTCTAGTTTTTCCCATTCTATTGTTTTCCTCTATTTCTTTGCATTGATTGCTGAGGAAGTCTTTCTTATCTCTCCTTGCTATTCTTTAGAACTCTGCATTCAAATGGGTATATCTTTCCTTTTCTCCTTTGCCTTTCCCTTCTCTTCTTTTCATAGCTGTTTCTAAGGCCTCCTCAGACAACCACTTTGCCTTTTTCATTTTTTTTCCCTTGGGGATGGTCTTGATCCCTCCCTCCTGTACAATATCATGAACCTCTGTCCATAGATCTTCAGGCACTCTGTCTATCAGATCTAATCCCTTGAATCTATTTGTCACTTCCACTGTATAATTGTAAGGGATTTAATTTAGGTCATATCTGAATGGTGTAGTGCTTTTCCCTACTCTCTTCAATTTAAGTCTGAATGTGCCAATAAGGAGTTTATGGTCTGTGCCACAGTCAGCTCCCAGTCTTGTTTCTGCTGACTGTATAGAACTCCTCTGCTGCAAAGAATATAATCAGTCTGATTTCGGTATTGCCCATCTGGTGATGTCCATGTGTAGAGTCTTCTTTTGTGTTGTTGGAAGAGGGTGTTTGCTATGACCAGTGCATTGTCTTGGCAAAACTCTGTTAGCCTTTGCCCTGCTTCATTCTGTACTCCAAGGCCAAATTTGCCTGTTACTCCAGGTATTTCTTGACTTTCCACTTTTGCATTCCAGTCCCTTATAATGAAAAGGACATCTTTTTTTGGGTGTTAGTTGTAGAAGGTCTTGTAGTTCTTCATAGAACTGTTCAACTTCAGCTTCTTCAGCATTACTGGTTGGGGCATAGACTTGGATTACTGTGATATTGAATGGTTTGCCTTGGAAACAAACGGAGATCATTCTGTCGTTTTTGAGATTTCATCCACGTACTTCCTTTCGGACTCCTTTGTTGACTATGATGGCTACTCCATTTCTTTTAAGGGGTTCCTGCCCACAGTAGTAGATATAATGGTCATCCAAGCTAAATTCACCCATTCCAGTCCACCTTAGTTTATTGATTCCTAAAATGTCGACATTCCTAAAATGTCAATGTGTATTCTGCTGCTTTTGGATGGGATGCTCTATCAGTCCATTAAGTCTAATATGTCATTTGAGATCAGTGTTTCCTTATTGATTTTCTGTCTGGATGATCTGTCTGGTGATGTAAGTGGGGTGTCACAGTCCTGAATATCATGTTTACTGTCAGTTTCTCCTTTATGTTTGTTAGTACCTACTGTACTCAACATAGGTGCTCTTATGTTGGGTGTCTATATATTTATAGTTGTTACATCTTCTTGAGTTGATTCTATGTTAATTATGTAATGTCTGTCTCTTGTTACGGTCTCTGTTTGAAAGACTAAGTTTATCTGATACAAGTGTTCCTATCCCAGCTTTCTTTTGATTTACATTTGCATGGGATACCTTTTTGCATCCTCTCACTTTTTGTCTGAGTATTTAGATCAGCAGGGAGACTCCTGTAGGCAGCGTGTATGTGGGATTTGTTTCTGTGTCCAGTCAGCCACTCTGTGTCTTTTAATTGAAGCATTTATTCCATGTATATTTACGTAATTATTGGTAGGTACATATTTACTGCCATTTTGTTAATTCTTTTCTTTTTGTTCTTTTCTTCTTCTTTGCTCTCTTCCTTTGTGATTTGATGGCTTTCTTTACTGTTATGTTTGGATTCCTTTCTCTTTTGTTGTATGTGTGTCCATTATAGATTTTTGGTTTGTGGTTACCATGAGGTTTATATAGCTAGTGTATTCGGTTATGCTTACATATACATATGTTTGTATATGTATTCTTTTTCAGATTCTTTCCATTATAGTTTATTATATGATAATGAATAGCCTTCCCTGTGCTATACAGTAAATCCTTGTTTTTTTTTTATCTATTTTATATATGGTAGTGTGCATCTGTTAATCCCATACTCCCAACTTATTCCCCCTCCTCAGAAACCATAAATTTGTTTTCTACCTCTGTGAATCTGTTTCTGTTTTGTAAAAAAGTTCATTTGTACTGTTTTGTGATTCTGCATGTAAAGTGATATCTTATAATGTTTGTCTTTGTTGGAATTAATTCACTTTGCCTAATACTATCCAGGTCCACCCACATGGTTACAAATGGCAGAATTTCCTTCTTTTTATGGCTGAGTAATATTCCATTGTGTACACATACAATGGAATCTTTGTATCTTTATCCATTCATCTTTATCCATTCATCTGTTGATGAACACTTAGAGTGCTTCCATGTTTTAGCTGTTGTAAACAGTGCCATTATGAACATTGGTGTATGTGTATCTTTTCTACTTAGAATTTTGCTCTTTTCTAGATATATGCCCAGATGTTTGATAAGCAGTGTTGAGAATCTTTTCATGTGCTTGATGGCTGTCTATATGTCTTCTCTGAAGAAATATCTGGGCTTAATTTAAAAAATACAGAAATAGCTCATACAACTTAATAACAACAGCAACAAAAACCCAACCCAATCAAAAAAGGGGCAGAAGACCAAAACAGAGATTTCTCCAAAGAAGACACGTGTGTGTGTGTGCACCTTTGTGTCTAACTCTTTGTGACCCCATGAATTCTTGTCTTGGAAATTCCATGCACAGAGAAGCCTGACAGGCTACAGTCCCATACATTCACAATGAGTTGGACACGATAGAGCACATATGTGCCCACACACACACACGTCTTCTTTGGAGAAATGTCAATTTAGGTCGTCTCATTTTTTGATTGAGTTGTTTTGTCATTGTTATTGAGTTGTATGAGCTGTTTGCATATTTTGAAAATTAAGCTCTTGTCAATTGCATCATTCGCGAATACTTTCTTCTGTTTCATAAACCTATGGACTTTCGTTTTCTTTATGGCTTCCTTTGCTGTGTAAAAGCTTATAACTTTACTTTTTATTCTTTTCTTATTTGTGTTAATAGCCTTTTCTTTTTTGCTTAGAGAAGTTCCTTTAATATTTCTTGTAAATCATGTTTAGTGGTGTTGAACACTTAGCTTTACTTGTCTCTAAAAGTCTTTATCTCTTCTTCAACTCTGAATGATAGCTTTTCCAGGTAGAGTATTCTTTGCTGTAGATTTTCCCCCTTTGGTCACATTAAATACACTCTGTCACTTCCTCTGGTCATCAGAGCTATATGCTCCAGGAGTGCTTTCTATATGGGCTGCATGAGCCCTTCCATTGTGGTGGGCTGAGTACCATGGGTGGACCCCTGGTCTGGTGGTTACCAGGCATTGCCTAGTGCATAGGCTGCTGGCCCACCGGTGTTTGGGGCTGTGTCCTGGGACCTCTGGTGGGCAAGCGTGGTTCTTGGGTGACTGGGGACTCAGAAGCTCCTATGGCAAATGACTTGTTGCTGAGTGAGGCTGTGACCCTGCCTGGCTAGCGGCTTGGTTTGGGGTGTGCCAGGATTAGTGCCAATAGACTGGGGGGAGGGCTGGGTCACAGTACTAATAATCTAGAGGGAGGATTTCAAACTGGCCCTTGCCAGCAGCAGAGTGCTCACGGTCCAACGAGCACCTTAAAATGGCTGCTGCCAGCATCTGTGTCCCCAGGGTGAGCTGTAGTTGTTTCCTGCCTCTTTAGGAGATTCACCAGATCAACAGGTAGGTCTGACCGAGGCTCCTTTCAAATCACTGCTTTTGCCCTGGGTCCCAGAGCATGTGAGACTTTGGGTTCACCCTTTCAGAGTGGAGTCTCAATTTCTCACAGCTCCAGGTCTCCTGAAAGGAAGCCCTGCTGGTCTTCAAAGCCAAATGTTCTGAGAGCTTATCTTCCCAGCACAGGACCCCAGGCTAGGAAATCTAGTGTGCTCAGACCCCTTGCTTCTTGTGGTGAATCTCTTCAATTATAATTGTCCTCCTGTGTATTGGTTGCCTGGTGGCTCAGATGGTTAAGAATCCACCTGCAATGCAGGAGACCTGGGTTTGACTCCTGGGTTGGGAAGATCCCCTGGAGGAGGGCTTGGCAATCCAATCCAGTTTTCTTGCCTGGAGAATCCCCATGGACAGAGGAGCCTGGTGGGATCCAGTCCATGGCGTCCCAAAGAGTGGGACACAGCTGAGCGACTAAGCCCAGGACATATGGGTTGCCGACCTGTGGGTGTGAGTCTTGACTATACCCCTTCTCCACCCTTCCTGTCCATCTTATTGTGTCTCCTTCTTTATATCTGTAGCTGTGGAAGATCTTGTCTGGACATCTTTCAGGTCATTCTCATCAATAGCCTCTCTGTATATAGTTGTAATTTTGGTGTGCCCAAGGGAGGAAGTAAGCTCAGAGTTTTCTTATGCTGTTATCTTGGCTACTCTCTGAGTAAATATCTTAAATAGTGAGAAATGTACAACATATATTTCATTTCATGCATAATGTCAAATGCTGAATATTTGTAATTCTTCCCCCTCAGACAGGAGCTTGCAAGATGCATGGGAGTGACTGAACATAGAATACTGGTGAGTAAACAAAAAAAGCACTTTGGCGTAACAGCCATTCTAAAACCCACTTCAGGAACTGGATACCTTATCCTGGACATTCTCACTTTGGTTTGTGTTTGTAGCCTGCATTATGTTTGGGAAATAAGATTGGAACTTCTGGGACTTTGGGGCCAGAATAGATAACCTCTTCAGTAAAGTAAACTCCTTCTAACACTGATTTCCTTTAGGGGGCAATTCTCTGTGGACTCATGTTGGGACTGAGTCTGACTTGGGAATTATTTAAATTAATGCACCAAATAGCTGGGTTTTAAGGGGGTCCACCCCTTGAGTGGCAACTCACTCCAATATTCTTGCCTGGAGAATCCCCATGGACAGAGGAGCCTGGTGGGCTACAGTCCATGGGGTCACAAAGCGTCAGACACGACTGAGCGACTAAGCATTCAAGGGTCCAAGTATAGTAAATTATTTAAAATATTTAAGCCAGGCATCAGCTCTTTCTGCAAGGAGTGAATTTTCAAGTATTCAGCCATTTGGGCAAGGGAATAATTCACCTCAGGAAGCAACATATGAGCAACAAATGTACGTTTAGTTTAGCTGAGACTGATGGGGAGGGGCATGATTTAAAATCCCAAGTGCCGGATCCTCCTGCTGTTGTTTTTGTGTGTTTGGTAGAGCAACGCAGGAGACACAAGAGACATGGGGTCCATCCCTATTTTAGGAAGACCTCCTGGAGTAGGAAATGGCAACCTGCTTCAGTATTCTTGCCTGGAAAATACCGTGGACAGAGGAGCCTGGCAGGCTCTGTGGGGTTGCAAAGAGTCAGACACAACTGAGCACACACATACTCACACTCACAACAGTGTAGAGTTTCAGCTGTAAATTTTAATTTTCTCAAATTGTTTGAAGTGCAGCCTGAAAACATTGCTAACAAAGTAGGTTGTGCATTATGATGGAGATGAAGGAAAGGTTTGCAACCCTTAGGAATTTCTCTAAATATATATATTTTAAAAAGTTGAGTAAATTTCCACTGACCTAGAAAGGTGAGTTTGAGAAAATTGGACACTATTACTATATTTATTGGAGATACTGCATATATGCAACATTATGAAACTACCAGATGTATGAGTGAATGTTATTTTGAGCAATTTCTAATGTCTAAGGATTTTTTTCTGCCCTTTTCATACTATTTTCAGGGATTGGTTTTGAAGAATTTCTCTCTGATGGCCCATGGTCCATGGCTCTCAACCATGGACTTGTGTTAATTTGTGTTAACATTACTTGTGTTAATTTGAAGTACTTGCCCATTTACCTAGATGGTAATGACTACTTGGTACCTCCAGGCACAGAAACTGAATATTTGTTCTTAGAACAGAGTAAGTTGTATCAAGGGAATATTTTTTTAAAGTATAAAATTAAGAAAGGAAGGAAGAAAAATCAGGAAGGTTTTATTATTTGCTTTGCTGCAGAGTCCCTGTGTGAGGGCAGTGAAGGATGCGGGCTGCAGACCTGGTCGGGGTGGGGGTGCGGGTGGGGGTCTGCAAAGCAAGGCTGGGAGCCCGAGGCCAGGGGCTGGGCTCACAGTCAGGTCTGGCCAGGGCTTGGGAGGCCCAGGCGTCTGCTCTCTCATGAAGACAAAGCAAGTTCACTGGGAAAGAAAACCTGAAGTTTTGGTGACATGCTTCTCCGGGGTTTACATACTGGTCTCTTAGTGGAATTCTGAAGGGGAAAAGGACCCACAGGAAACAAATAAGGGAAAAGAGAGAATGTTCCCATCTATTTCCAAATTCTGTGGCACGAATTTCCCAAAGAAATATTTAATGCACACCTCCCCTTGTTTTCACATACAGCAAGAGTTACTCTATGAAAGCAGTACTGGGAATATGGAAGTAGTAGCCACCAGCACTTCAGTTAGCCAGTTTTGCATTTTGCTTATCTTTATGCAGATTTGATCCCTGGTACACTCTATCCCCCCCTCCAAAATGAGCTCTATTAATGTGGCTCCTTAAGACTACCTATTCATGCATCAGAAGGGCCCAGATACTAAGATGGGAGAGGAAAAATGAGGCAATAGAGAGAGGAGGCCTTTGGTTTCATGTAAAACTTGCAGAGTGAAAACATCCAAAAACATTAAATATGATGTAATTCCAACAAGTGGGATGCTGAGGGAGCAGTGGCACCCACAGCACAGGTTTTTCTTTCAGTTGTTGAAAGTTGGCTCATATTTCGGAAGGAGCCATTTTGTGAATCCTGACCCACGTGTTTGTCAATTCTCTTCCTAATATGCAGGTTGCATGCTCTTGCCTTAATCCTGAGGGGACAATGAGGCTCTCCTGGTTGAGAGGCAGCGCCTAGAGAGCAGGGCTGTGCTGGGCACGAGAGACTCTGGTCCAAGGTCCTGCAGCCGCACCCAGAGCAGAAGGAGCTGACTGGGTCCTGAGCCTGGGCAAATTTGGAGGGCGGGGCAGGGTGGAGAGTGCAGAGCTGAGAAAGGCAACAGTGGTTTCGTCCTCCCCGCCATCTCTTGGCCGGCCGAGATTTTAAGAATGTTAGTCACTTTGGGCCAACTTTGTTTCACGGACAGAGGAGCCTGGCAGGCTGCAGTCCATAGGGTCGCCCAGAGTCGGACGGACTGAAGCCACTAAGCAGCAGCAGTCTAAACCTCTCTGATCTGCAGTCTGGTACTGAGGCTGTGTCCAGGGCTTCCACTCCACTGGTGTCAGCAGACGAACCACAGAGTCCCTGGGCCCCCACGACCAAACCTCACTGACAACACCAGCTCTGTCTCTATAACCGTCGCAGCAGTCCCTGAGGACAGCTTTTATTTACAAACCCAGCCCGTGCCTATTGATTATTTACTGTGCACCAAAGATGGGTCATTCAAAATGGGTCCCGTTCCTCTCAGTATGATTTTAAAAGGCACCCACTTTATCATGTGCTCAACTTCCCCCACCACGAAGGTGCGCCTGCCTAGTGAGTGGCGTTAGTGGCACGAATAGTAATAGGTGGGAGGAGAGACAAGGCGAGAAGCCAGTCCAGACCCAGGCACATCATCAGTGCTCACTTGCTGGGGGTGGGGGGTAGGGGGGGCTGATGGGAGGGCCTTTAAGTAAATGTCCTAAAAAATTTTAACCAGAAGGAAATAGCTTCTTCTCCTGGTGTAGTTTCCCATCTTCAAGTCACCAAGATTTCCCTGCTCCGTTTTTTCCTGTCTGACATTAACTGGTCCATGTACTAACCCAGCCCCCTTTTTCTCTCTGACTGGAGGTGTGGTTTAAGCACAGAAGGACCAGGTGGAGGAAATGTCAGAGAGCACTGAGGTTCAGAGATGCGCCGCCCCTGCTCCCGGCCCACCGTGTGGTCAGCAACAGGGGTGGACCCTGCAACACCGTCCTCGTTCAGGAGCCGGATTGGGTCTGGGTCCCTCTGGAGCCGATGCCCCTGGACGTGATGCCCTTGCCGCCCGTGCCCCCCTTGATGCCACCCGTGCCACCCTTGATGCCCATGCTGCCCTTACCCCCTCTGTTTCTGCCTCCTCTGCCCTGGATTCTACCAGCCTCCATTCACTCCGGCTGCCCTCACGGCCTTGCCTGGTCCCCTACCACCGGTGGCCTTTCTGTAGCCCCGTTTCCTCTTGAATGGTCTCCATGACAGCTTTGTCGAAAGTGCCTTTGAGCCAGATTGAAGTTCTGATACCTCAGCATCAAGCACACAGGGCCTGCCAAGTGCCTGCCAAGTGTCTTACATACACATGCTGAGTCACTGACCCACTATTTTAGGGCCCGTTTTCTGTGTTTTCAATAAAGTAGTGAATTCTCTGCATATTTGTTCTGTGTGTCACATGGGGTTAGTGCATCTGATGGAAACTGCTGCTCCACAGTCACCATCAGTAAGCCACACACATCTCTGAAGTTTCCCAGGTGCCCAGGAGGGGTGTACCGAGACCCATCCATTCTCTTCAACCCTCATCTCCAACACCCGTCCTTCCCCCACCCTGCACCATTGGGAGCACCTAGATGTGCAAGACGGGTCGCTTGAGTCTTCAAGGGAGGAGAATGTGTTCCAAAGCAGGCTTGAGCCACATTCATGGTGATGAGGTCAGAGGCAAGGACCCCAAGGGCCACTTCTACAGGGGCTGCTCATAGGGCTTTATGGAGGAGAGGGAGCTGGGTGTTCATCTGGTTCTCTCCCAGTTCTGTTCACCACCTTCCCTTTTGCGGAGGATATGCGGGGTGGGGTGGGGGCACAGATAGAAACCACTCTAGCAGGAGGGGGAGTTCCTGGCTCTGTAGAGGAAATGCAAGAGGAAACTCTGTCTAGGCCAGTGTGAGACTTTCCAGTCTCCCTCCCTTCTCCCAGAGGTGGAAAGCTTAGCCCTCCTTCCCCAGCTCAGAGTTGATCATGTGGCCTCCAGATATATTTTGTCACCTTCAACATCCTGGGGAGAACCTGGGTTCCAGCTAATTTAACACTGCAAAGAAGGCTCTTGGTTGAGTGCTGCCTCAAGCCAGGAGGAGTGGTCCCTGAGCACTGATGCAGTATAATCACATTATTTAAGAGAAGCAGGAAGACCTTGCCTTTCTTCTTCAAATGGAATTCCCAGGTGGAAACCGCCCAGGAAAGGGTATGTGAGGAAGAAGGAGAAGGCCATCAGCCAAATTCCCCTTGTAGCTGGGGGTTGGGATCGAGGAGGGGATCATTTGCTGGCAGAGGAAGAGAGTCTTCTCCAGTTGCCTATCCCAGAGGAAGGAGGGACTAAAGAATGGGGAGGGGGAGTGTCCAGGCCTAGAACCTTATGGAACTGGCTCTCTCCAGCCCTTGGCTGCGGGGAGCTGCCCGTGAGAACGGGGTCCTTTGTCTGAAGGACACAGCTCTGGGAGCTGCCTCAGTCCTTGAGGGTTTGCTTGCAAACATAGCTCTCTGTCCCACCACCCCAGAGATTAGGTGCTTATTTACTGCAGACACCTGGAGTTCTGGGCAAACTTCTCACGCACAGGGAAATGTTATCTGGTGTAAGAAATAATAACAGGGTGCCATTCCCATGCTCTCAAGATTTCTTGTAACTGTTTGTAAGATGTATAGGTCAACCAAGAAAAAAGTTAACTGTCTTGTCTTTCTCATGCTGTCCTGTATGAATATAAGATGCTGAATAAAGTCGGTGTCAGACCGCTTCCCTTTGTGGAGATGTGTCTGAACCTCTCGACCCCATCTTTGTTGTAGTATTCCTTTGCTGTAGTTTTCTTTCTCAGCCGCGCCGTGCACGTTCTCGGGACCTGATCGACTTTGCCAGCTGGCACCGGCACTTGGCCATGCCAATTCCCAAAGGAAACCACATTAAACTCTAGATTTAAAAATAACAGCATTGGGACTTCTCTGGTGGTTCAGTGGCTGGGACTCTGCACTCCCAATGCTGGGGGCCCGGGTTGGAACACTGGTCAAGGAGCTGGATGCCACACACAGCAACTAAGAGTTCACATGCTGCAACTAAAGAGCCCACACACTGCAATGAAATGGAAGATCTCTCCTGCCACAGCAAAGACCCAGCACGGAAAAATAAATAAGTAGAATATTTTAAAAAAACAGACTATTTCTTCTCTTAAATAACATTGTGATGGTATCATGGTTTTATATATATATCCAAACTCGTCAAACTATATACATTAAATATGTGCATTATTGTATGTTAAGTAACAAGTTGAAATAAATACATAAAACAACAATAAAGTTTTTGGTAAGTCAGTAAGTTTGGTAAGCTCTGGCACATTAGTCATATAGTAACTTAATCCTTCAAAGAATGACCCACTTGTTCATTTGGTCATTGTGTCTTGACTTTTGGTAAAATGATGGCTTTTGATGAATTGACTTGGAACCAAATCCAAGACGTCTAAGGCCAAGCCAATGAAGCAGGGTGTTTATTTATGGAAAGGTCCTATTTAGAACCCCCTCATGGAGCCCTGTGCTCCAACATGAGAAGGAAAAGGATGGGATTTTATTCTCACATATGAGTGAGAGACATCATTCTTGATCCTCTCTCCTAAGGGCCTTTCCCAGGGGGTGCTAGGGGTAAAGAACACTCCCAGAGACATAAGAGACTGGGGTTCTATCCCTGGCTCAGGAAGATCCCCTGGAGGAAGGCATGGCAACCCACTCCAGTGTTCTTGCCTGGAGAATCCCACGGACAGAGGAGCCTGCTGGGCTACAGTCCATGGCGTCACAGAGAGTTGGACACGACTGAATCGACTTAGCACAGCAGCACGCCCTGTCCTTTCCTAGTTCCTTTTCTCCCTTTACCTTCCTGATGAGAGGCTATTTGGCAGAATGGGTGTGAGAGGTCAAGAGCATGGTCAAGTTTGGGGTCTGGGTGATGAATGGGGAGAACCACTGCCGATGACTTTTGAGGAGCCCTCCCTTACTAACCCTCAATACCTTAGTGAAGGCATGATGCATACAGAGAGGAACATGGAACCATATATTACCATATGTAAAATAGATAGCCATTGGGAATTTGCTGTATGACTTAGGGAACTCAAACAGGGGCATTGTAACAACCTAGAGGGGTGGGATGGGGAGGGAAGTGGGAGGGAGATTCAAGAGGGAGGGGACATATGTACACCTATGGCTGATTCATGTTGATGTTGGGCAGAAACCAACAGAATCCTGTAAAGCAATTATCCTTCAGTGAAAAATAAATAAATAAATACCTGAGTGGCCATCCAACCTGCAAGCAGCTGCAGCAGAAGCCTCAGAAGAAGTTTATGACTCCCTGTTCCCTAGGGTTTTCAGATGGAAAGTTTGAGTGCTGCTATGGCAACAGCTGAGCTATTTCAAATCCTGAAGATGATGCTGTGAAAGTGCTGCACTCAATGTGCCAGCAAATTTGGAAAACTCAGCAGTGGCCACAGGACTGGAACAGGTCAGTTTTCATTCCAATCTCAAAGAAAGGCAACGCAAAAGAATGTTCCAACTACCACTCGGTTGCACTCATCTCACATGCTAGCAATGTATTTCTCAAAATTCCCCAAGTTAGGCTTCAACCGTATGTGAACTGAGAACCTCCAGATGTTTACGCTGGATTTAGAAAAGGCAGAGGAACTAGAGATCAAATTGCTGACATCTGTGGGATCATAGAAAAAGCAAGAGGATTCCAGACAAACATCTACTTCTGCTTTATTGGCTATGCCAAAGCCTTTGACTGTGTGGATCACATCAAACTCTGGGAAATTCTTCAAGAGATGGGGATATCAGGCCACCTTACCTGCCTCCTGAGAAATCTGAAGGCGGATCAAGAAACAACAGTTAGAACCAGACATGGAACAGTGAACTGGTTCCAAATTGGGAAACGAGTAGATTGTCACCCTGTTTATTTAACTTATATGCAGAGTACATCATGCAAAATGCCAGGCTGGATGAATCACAAGCTGGAATCAAGATTGCCAGGAGAAATATCAATAACCTCAGATATACAGATGACACCACCCCTATGGCTGAAAGTGAAGAGGAACTAAAGAGATTCTTGATGAAAGTGAAAGAGGAGAGTGAAAAAGCTGGCTTAAAACTCCACACTCAAAAAAGGAACACCATGCCATCACTTCATGGCAAATAGATGGGGAAACAATGGAAACAATAACAGACTTATCTTTTGGGGCTCCAAATCACTGAAGATGGTGACTGCAGCCATGAAATTAAGACACTTGCTCCTTGGAAGAAAAGCTGTGACCAACCTAGACAGCATATTGAAAAGCAGAGACATGACTTCACTGGCAAAGGCCCGTCTACTCAAAGCTCTGGTTTTTCCAGTAGTCATATGTGGATGTGAGAGTTGGCCTATAAAGAAAGCTGAGCGCCGAAGAATTGATGCTTTTGAACTGTGGTGTTGGAGAAGACTGTTGAGAATCCCTTGGACAGCAAAGAGATCAAACCAGTCAATCTTAAAGGAAATCAGTCCTGAATATTCTTTGGAAGGACTAATGCTGAAGCTGAAGCTCCAATTACTTTGGCTACCTGATGGAAAGAATTTACTCATTGGAAAGACCCTGATGCTGGGAAAGATTGAAGGCAGGAGGAGAAGGGGACATCACCTACATGATGGATATGAATTAGAGCAAGCCCCGAGAGTTGTTTATGGACAGGGAAGCCCAGTTACTGCAGTCCATGAATTGCAACGAGTCCGACACGAATGAGCAACTGAACAGAACTGATGGCAACAACAATATCAACCAATTGGAAGTAAAACTCCTCTGCTTCAGTTCATTCAAGGAGGAGAAATTGGAGGCAGCTGAGGGAAGGAGGGTGTCGTCAGTTACAGAAACTTACCTGACCTCAGTAACAGCAAGAGTCCATAGTTGCCTTACTCAGTTTCCTCCCAGCAAGAGGTTAGTTTGCAGGGTTGTGCCACAAGGAATTACAATGATAAATGTCGCAGCTGGTATGTACTGTATTCTTATGTGCCAGTCACTGGGTCAAGGTCTCAGTATTTATCTAGACGTTTACTTCTCAAAGCATATATTAGTACTTTCACATTAAACTGCAAAAAGGGAGAGAGAGAGACAGTATTTGCTTTGCCCAAGACAAACCCAGAACTGTCCGTGCTATTAGTTGGTTATTCCTAAATTCTGAGATCAGGGCCTCTGGCTGTGCTTGATGGTTTATTTTTTTCTTTTCTTATCTGTTTTTTTTTGCCACACACTGTGGCAGTCAGGATCTTTGCTCCCCAACCAGGAATTGAACCCATGCCCCCTGCAGTGGAAGTGCAGAGTCTTAACCATTGGGCCACCAGGGAAGTCCTTTGATGGTTTCTTTAAAAAATATCTTTTATTAAACACAGATGAGAGACAATATACTATAATGGTTTTCAGCAGAGTCAGGAGTAATTTACAATACCTTTCTTTTGTCAATTTCCTTGTCTCCAAAATGGGGAAAACAATAATGCCTACTAAATATGATTTTTGTGAGGATTAAATCAGGTAATTCATTGAAAGACTGAGAATAGTATATGGTACGTGGTAATCTTTCTCTATAAGCTTTAGATATTATTTCTATTATTAATATTAGTAGTAGGAGGAGAATGACAAGGTCTTAATTGGTAAAATGAAAAGATTATGACCTCTGTCCAAACCCAGTTTTATTTTACTAATATTCAGTTCAGTTGAGTTGCTCAGTTGTGTCCGACTCTTTGTGACCCCACGAATCGCAGCACGCCAGGCCTCCCTGTCCACCACCAACTCCTGGAGTTCACTCAGACTCACGTCCATCGAGTCAGTGATGCCATCCAGCCATCTCATCCTCTGTCGTCCCCTTCTCCTCCTGCCCCCAATCCTTCCCAGCATCAGAGTCTTTTCCAATGAGTCAACTCTTCGCATGAGGTGGCCAAAGTATTGGAGTTTCAGCTTCAGCATCAGTCCTTCCAATGAACACCCAGGACTGATCTCCTTTAGGATTGACAGGTTGGATCTCCTTGCAGTCCAGGGGACTCTCAAGAGTCTTTTCCAACACCACAGTTCAAAAGCATCAATTCTTCGGTGCTCAGCTTTCTTCACAGTCCAACTCTCACATCCATACATAACCACTGCAAAAACCATAGCCTTGACTAGATGGACCTTTGTTGGCAAAGTAATGTCTCTGCTTTTGAATATGCTATCTAGGTTGGTCATAACTTTCCTTCCAAAGAGTAAGCGTCTTTTAATTTCATCGCTGCAATCACCATCTGCAGTGATTTTGGAGTCCCCCAAAATAAAGTCTGACACTGTTTCCACTGTTTCTCCATCTATTTCCCATGAGGTGATGGGACTAGATTCCATGATCAATACTAATATTACTAGTCTATGAGATCTCCAAGGTTTGGAGCCCCTGCTCTTAACCATGGTGCTTGTATACGGAGTGGTTGATTTCTCCTGTTAAGACAATGCCTCCGTCCCAACAAAGAAAGGGAAGTGCTTGGCTAAGTGCCATCTCTGAGCTCACTGCCTGGAGGACAGCACACAAACCCAGGACCCACACGGAGACTATGCCACTGAGACGACCTGGAGAGGGAGAGGCATGTGGGTGGGGAGGAGGAAATGTGAGAGGCAGCTGGCTTCATAGGAAGAAAACAAACTGTGGACTCGGATTCAAATCAGAGCTCTGCCACAGACTGGCTCTGTGACTTTGAACAAACTGTTACAGCTTTCTGAACCTCATCCGTACAACGGGATCTTAATAGTAGTTAGTTCATAGAGCTGAAAAGAAAATGAAGAGATTCACGTGGAGCACTCAAGAAAACCTGGCAAGCTGTAGGTGTTCAATAAACATTTGCTACCACGAAGATGATGAAGACACTAATACAGCAGACAGAACAAAGAAGTAGAGGGATAAAAAGAGCCCACTGCTTCCCAGAAGCGGGGAGAATTTTCTCAGTGCCACAAGGTCCGATGTGTCTTGAGCTCTCTCTCACTAAGGTCAATGCCAGGCAGCCAAGAAAGAAGGAGGATTTGCATGGCCCCTCACTGATGAGCACACGCACTCCAGAGCTATGAATACTACTGATGCTGGAGACTGGCCGCCATTCTGCTCTCTTACCTGAATCCCACAAAACCCATCAGATCAACTGCTATGAACTTCTGGTGCCATAGCAGGACCCAAATCAGAATTCTCCCCTCTTCCTGGCCACAGAAGGGAAAAAAATAGTTACTGAAGAAGTAGCAAAAGTTGGGGCTTTCCTGGTAGCTCAGTTGGCAAAAAAATCCACCTGCAGTGCAAGAGACCCAAGACCAATGTCTAGGTCAGGAAGATAACCTGGAGAAGGCATAGGCCACCCATGCCAATATTCATGGGCTTCTCTGGTGGCTCAGATGGTAAACAATCCATCTGCAATGTGGGAGACCTGGGTTCAGTCCCTGGTTGGGAAGATCCCCTGGAGGAGGGCATGGCAACCCACTCCAGTATTCTAGCCTGGAGGATCCCCATGGACAGAGGAGCTTGGGGAGCTCAGAAAGGGCCGGACTGAGCAACTCAGCACAGCACAGACCAATGGAAAGAACAACATACAAATGGTATTCAGGTACCCTCTTCTGGACCATCTGGGCAAGGGCTTTCCCAAAGACATCTCTGTGTCCACTCACTCAATCCCAGGGCTTCAAGGGAGATTCATGGGCTATCCCCACTAAGGAACTCTAATCTGGGGTCAGGAAGCAGATTATGAAGAACCTGACAGAGTCCCACTAGAGTCTGCATGGTGATGGCCCTGGATTTCACCTTTGCTGGTGAATCTGGAGATGAACCAGAGAGGCCCAGTGTCTTAGTCAGCTCAGGACAGTTACTGGCCTCTTATTAGCCCTTGGAGGATACTGTGCACATGATTCATGGCTGTGAAGTAATCTTTTAAAAAATATTTACTTATTTATTTGGCTATGTCAGGTCTTAGTTGCGGCATGTGGGATAATTCATAAAGGCACACGGGCTCTGTAGTTGTGGGCGCATGTGGCTAAGTAGCTCCGAGCCATGTAGGATGTTAGTTCCCTGACCAGAGATCAAAGCTGCATCCCCTGCACTGGAAAGTGGATTCTTAACCACTGGACCACCAGAGAAGCCCCTTAGTAATCTTAAGATCATAAATTCTAGTCATGGCATGGATCCAAGCAGATGTCTCAACTCACCTGATGGAGGTGGTTCAGGAATCTTATATAGAAATGGTACATACAGGAATGAGCAAAATGCAGAGCAGATGGGGTCTCACAACTCCCTGAAAGGTTCTCAGGGGTGTCTCTTTGGCTCCCTGGCACATTGCCCAAAGAGCCACTGCTTCCACTGGCCCTGTGAGGGTCCAGGTACAAAGACCTCCTGGATCACCAATCCCAACTTTTTTAGCACAAGAACCAGTTTCGTGGAAGAGAATTTTCCATGGACGGGGTGGGGTCATGGTGGTTTCAGGACGATTCAAGCAGGTTACATTTATTGTGCACTTCGTTTTTATTATCATGACATCAACTCCACTTAGATCATCAGGCATTAGATCCCGGGGATTGGGGACCCCTGTCCTGGACCATAAGTGGGCCTGATCAGCACACCTGATGGCTCCTCCCAGTCAACTACAAACAAGCAGGAATGGGGCACAGCTGCCATTGAATCTGAGACCGCCCTTTCCCTTACTGAGTGTGGCGAGGGATGCTCATTGCAATGGGCAGAGCCTCATGCAGTGTGGATGTCTGTCCAGGTCACTTCAACAAGAAGGCTTGCTGTATCTTCACTGAACCGTGGATGTGGCTAATGGCCTTGCCATTCGGTCAGGCTTCTGGCAAGACTCAGACTGGCATATAGAGCAAGACTCCCTGCAGGGACCACCTGTGTTCCTCTCTAGGTAAGGTGTGTGTTTTCTTTTTAATTAATTAATTAATTAAATTTTTGGAGGCTAATTACTTTATAATATTGTACTGGTTTTGCCATATATTGACATGAATATGCCACGGGTGTACATGTGTTCCCCATCCTGAACCCCCTCCCACCTCCCTCCCCATCCCATCCCTCTGGGTAATCCCAGTGCACCAGCCCGAGCACCCTGTATCATGCATCAAGCCTGGACTGGCAATCCGTTTCACATATGATAATATACATATTGGTGCTAAGTCACTTCAGTCGTGTCCGACTCTGTGCGACCCCATAGACAGCAGCCCAGCAGGCTCCGCCATCCCTGGGATTCTCCAGGCAAGAACACGAGTGGGTTGCCATTTCCTTCTCCAATGCATGAAAGTGAAAAGTGAAAGTGAAGTCGCTCAGTCGTGTCCGACTCTTAGCGACCCCATGGACTGCAGCCTACCAGGCTCCTCTGTCCATGGGATTTTCCAGGCAAGAGTACTGGAGTGGGGTGCCATTGCCTTCTCCGAATATACATGTTATGTAAGGTGTTTTTATTCTCTGCTTTTTTCAAGATTTTCTCTGTGTTTGGTTTTCTGCAATTTGAATATGATATGCCTAGGTGTGTTTTTTTTTTTTCCTTTTGACGTTTATATTGCTTGGTGTTCTCTGAACTTCCTAGATGTGTTGACCTCTCACTAATTTTAGAAAAATCCCAGCTATTATTACTTCAAATACTTTCTCTCTTTCTTTTCTCTTTCTTTGCTTTGTGTAGTCCCATTATACCTGTTATACCTTTTGTAATTGTCCCACAGTGATTGGAAGATATTCTATTCTATGTTTTATTAATTTTTTCTCTACATTTCAGTTTGAGGGGGGTTCTACTGATAAATCTTCAAACTCTCTGATTCTAATCTCAGCCCTTTCCAATCATCTGATGCATCCATTAAATATATTCTTTATTTCTTTGCAGTTTTTTATTCTACTATTTCCTTTATATTCTTTCTAAGGGTTTCTATCTCTCTGTTTACATTATCCATCTGTTCTTGCAAGTTGTCCACCTTTTCCACTGGAGCCCTAGCATATCGATCTATTTTAAATTCTCAGTCAGATAATTTCATATCTCTGCTATACCTGAATCTGCTTCTGACACTTGCTTTGTCTCTTCAGACTATTTCTTCTTTCCTTTTATCAGGCTATGCATCTTTTAGTTGTCGTTGAAAGCCAATAATGATCAGGTATTTGGAAGTACACAGGCCTTTGTATGACATCTTATTTTTGTCTGGCCAAGAGATATGCTGTGTTTACAGTTTTCTGTATCTGTAGTATCAGAGGATTCAATTTCCACAAGTGTTTTGTTTTTGCCTGCTGGCGTCTTTCGTTTCCCATAGACCGCTTCTTAAATAGAGTCTGAGCCTTCCGTTCTTTCATCTGTGACCCACTGCATTATAAGGAGACCTTGTTGATGTTTGGTCAGGTCTGGGTTGAGGAGACACGTTCTATAATCTCATCGTTTGGGCTCAGTTGTTTAGTGTCCCTGACCCCCTGGACTATGACCTTCACAAGTAGTCCTCAGCTTTTTTCTTCTCTTCTGCGAAGGTCAATGTCTAGGGGATTGGAAGTTTGGTAATTTCCCTTACCCCAAGTCCAAGAAGGCTCTGGTGAAGTCTTCTCCCTTGCTGGGTAGGCCATTGTTACGAAGAATGCTCTTGGCTTGTTTCCAGATGGTTACTTCTCCCCTCTTTCTTGGTCAAACAGGAGGCAATATTTCTCTGATCTTTACCAAGAAAACGTGTTGAGGATCCTAGGAGTAAACACCATGATTGTGGGGGTGGGGGTTGCTTTGATTAGGTCCCTAGGAATTTTTAATTCTCAAGTTAGTCCACACTCAGTCACCAGCAATTCATTGAAGCTACCTTTGAAGTTCCAGGTTTTAGATTTCAGCATTTTCTGCCTCAGGTGTGCTGATCTGTGTTCACTATAATCTGTAATCTCGAGAACCAGCTCTTTCTCCGGTTCAGGGATTACAATTTGTCCCATGACCTCAATTCTGTGATGTAGCCAAGAATGGTCATTGATTTTTAATCTGTTCATATTTTTTCTTCTGAGGGTGGGAATGATGACTTGCAAGCTCTTATTGGAGTGGAATCTTTCCTTTAGATTTTAGACATTGTTTTCTTTAGCTCTTTGGATACATCAGGGCTTCCCTTGTGGCGCAGCTGGGAAAGAATCCACCTGCAGTGCGGGAGACCTGGGTTTGATCCCTGGGTTGGAAAGGTCCCCTGGAGAAGGAAAAGGCCACCCACTCCAGTATTCTATCCTGGATAATTTCATGGACTGTATAGTCCATGTGGTAGCAAAGACTTGGACACGATTGAGTGACTTTCATTTCCCCACACTTGGATACATTAAAATATCTGAAAAAAGTCCACTAAAAGATATGGAAGACCGTTAAATGCATTATTACTAAGTGAAAGAAGCCCGTTTCAAAAGGGTACATGCTGAATGAGTCCATTTATATGCCATTGTGGGAAAGGCAGAAGTATGGAGACAGACAAAAAACAGAAAAAAGTTCAGTGGTTGCCAGGCAGAGGGAGGAGGGAGGAGTAGGAAGAACACAGAGGGTTTGCGAGGCAGTGAAAATACTCTGTTTGACAGTATAATGATGGATAGACGTCCTTAGTACATTTGTCCAAATCCATAGAAGGTACAACACCAAGGGTCCCCTGGTTACTTCTGCAAACTCCTTTGGAGCCTCTTTCCTCACTCCTGATATCTAGCCACTCCTGCACCTTTCTTAGATTCAGCATTTTGGCCCAGCAACTTTCATCCGGCTTAGGTATCCTTCAGGTTACGCTTTTGTGTCCCTTCCTGAGTGGCCTTCCTTGACCTTACAACCCAAGTCAGAATCCATGTATTCTCTCTCCTTGTACCACGTTCCTTACACTGACACATCACCATTTGTGTATTTATTGGTTTACTGTCTGGGTCCCTGGTTGGGAGGCAAATTCCATGACAGGAAGGAAAGCATCTGTCTTTCTCCCTGAGGTCTTCCCAGCACCTAGCCCAGGGCCCAAATGGAATAGGTGCTCAGTTGACACAGGTGGAATGAGTGAATAAAGGAGGTTTACTCACCCATTCTGTAGAGGTTGATGCTGTTATCTGAGTAGTGACGTACCTGATGCCACACAACTAGCAAGTGGACATGAATGGGTGAGATCTCAGAATTACAGTTCTTAGGTGAATAGGCATCTTGGAAAGTATTTGCTAAGGGGATGGAAAGTAGGGGTGGGGGAGAAGTGGGGTGTGGAGCAAGTCAGTTTGGAAGATTCCTGAGCAGTGACTCTCGGGGAACTGGCCCCTGGCCAAGGACCTGCAAGACATAGTTTCAGGATTTACAATTGTTGAAAAACGTCCTCCGTTTTCATAATACAGATTGCTGATAAACGGCCCTGCGGGAAGGCTAATAGAAAACACAGCGCTTTCCTTGTAAGGGCAGGTTTTACAGTTTATGGGAAGGAGGCAGGCTTAAAAGGCTCCAGGGAAACTGGCCCTCGCCCCCGCCTTCTACCATTTTCCTAAGCAGAGCAAAGGGCTGCGGGGCGCGGGAGACGCCACCGGTGATGCCAGGACCACACTCACATAGCGGAAAGTAGATCTTGGTGACCCTGCATCCCGCAGGCTGCACATCGCTCTCCGCCCCACAGACTCCCACACCGCCCTCAGTCTGCACCTCACTTCTCAGACTCCACACGTCCCCACTGCAGCCCCTAGTAACCTCCAGTTCCCCCCTTGTCACCTAGCGGTCTCACATCAACGCACGAAGTGCGAGAAGCTCCTAGGGAAGGCCAAGTGCGGAGAGTCAGCGTGGAGCCAACTCCCCAGCAGAGGGCGCGGGAGAGTCAAGGCCGCCACCGCCAGACCCCGCCTTTCTAAGAAACAGACTCTCTCCTTTGCCCCGCATGAGTTCGCCTACTCCTGTGTGCTCAGTGGCTAAGTCGTGTCCGACTCTTGGCGAGTCCATGGACTGTACCCCGGCAGGCTTCTCTAGCCACGGAATTTTCCGGGCAAGAATACCGGAGTGGGTTGCCATTTCCTACCCGAGGGGATCTTTGTGGCCCAGGGATCGAACCCATGTCTCTTCTGTCTCCAGCATTGGCAAGCAGATTCTTTACCGCGGAGCTACCAGGGCAGCCCTAAATGGCCTTATGGATAGCCGAGAAATAAAGGTTAGTTATTATTATTATTATTATCATTTTCTGATGTAATAAGTAACAGGTGATCTTAAGAAAGAAACCAAGAATCTATGGACTGAGAACGGGACCGGGGACTGTGTTTAGCCAGTTTGCTTTTCTTTTTTTTTTTTAATTTAAATTTATTTATTTTAATTGGAGGCTAATTACAATACTGTATTGGTTTTGTTTCTTTTTTGGCTCCAGTTGCCGGGTGTGTTGTTTCGGCGTCCAGTGTGTTTTGTTTGTCTGTTAGTGTGTAGGTTAAAAATCGTCTTTCTCGGGAGACTGGGGTTGTCTTACACACTCTAATATATACATAATCGATGACAAAGAAGGACCTACTGTGTAGCAGAGGGAACTCAGTACTCTGTACTGAGGAAAGAATCTTAAAAAAGAGTGGAGACTGGTGAATGTTATGTGGCAGCGTGGATGGGAGGGCGATTTGGGGGAGAATGGACATGTGTATGTATGGCTGAGGCCCTTTGGCTGTTCTCCTGAAATTATCACAACATTGTTAGTTGACAACAGGGAAGGTGTGACAAGACGTTTTATGGACATTAAATCCCCACAGCCCTTTTTGTGTTTCCTTTTTTGGTAAAGAACTTCCCTAGGAATGATATGGACCAAGTCAAAGAACGTTAGAGCTGGAAGGAATTTTTGAAATTAAACCGCCTTCTTGTTATTACATATGCGGAATAGGAAGCCCAGAGAGGATAATGACAGAGCACCTGAGTGCAGTCGGTTTCCAGTCTGGAGCTCAAGCTGGAAGCAGGATCTCTCAGGGAAAAGGAGTAGTGTGATGTTTAAAGATTTTATTCTATTCTTTATTAGGTAATTGTTGTAGGAAAAGTTGGAAATTCATGTTTTCATTTACGTTGGATCCTATCACTTCAAAATGATCGTTGTTGTCTTCTGTGTAATTTTCCAGATATTTTCATATATGTAAATACTGGTAAAATGCTGTTTCAACTAAAATTGGATCATATTATCCATGCTTTTTGCAATATAGTTCCTACCAGATGCATAAACCTGTTGGATGGAGGGACCTTCATTAATTTAATCAGTTGCTTATGATGAACAGGCTTTTTTCAAATGTTAAATTCTTTTAAAAGATGCTGCACTCAACATTCCTGTTTATACATCTTTTGCCAAAGTAATGTCTACCCTTTGATCAGTATGAATTTTTATAAATGTCAATTTTAAAAACTATTTTAATTAGTTTATTTGGCTGCCCTGGGTCTTAGTTGCTGCATGTGAACTCTTAGGTGTGACCTGTGGGATCTAGTTCCCTCATCGGGGATTGACCCAGGCCCCCTGCACTGGGAACTTGGAATCTTAGCCACTGGACCACCAGGAAAGTCCCCAGTGTGAAGTTTTGTAGGAAGGTAGGGCAGCTGGGTTTGGAATCTGGCCCTGGAGCTTACTGTGTGTCTACACAAATCACAACCTTTCTAGGCTCCAATTTCCTCATCTTTAAGTGGAAGCAATCAGGCTACTGATTGTTTACAGGTATGGGGGAGGACTAAATGAGATAATACATGAAAAATAATTGGTTAGTGCCTAGCACATAGCAAGTCCTAAATCAGTATTAGTCATTATTGTTGTTACTGTTGTCATTACCACCATGACCCCTGAAGAAAACTGGTTCTTCAAAATAACACCCATAGTTTCTATTACTCTTTAAAAGAGAGTAATCAGAATTTCCTGAGGAAATTCTTAGGTGCACAACTTTAGAAGCTGAATTAATATTTTCTATTTCTAACTTTGTTTATCCAGAGGATAAATAATAAGTATAAATGAAGCGTGGGCTGTGGAGCTATTTACCGTGCTCTGCTTGTATAGCTTTCTGCCAGTCAAACCAGGAAAGCAGAGCTATTCGTTGGATGTTCTTATGTAAAAACCAACTAATTTGTGATGAATAAAGCCACTTCTGATTCTTCCTCCTTTGGAAAATGCTTCAAGCCCATCTTATGCCATAAAATCAGCAGAATATCTGTGCTATCGTCTTTGCAACTTCCCCGTATCTTCAAGCTGTTCTCCTGTGAGTTTCTCTTGTATCCGTGGGCCCACTATTTCTTATTCTCAATAGATGTGGGAAAGAGCACAGAAACAGAGGTTGTTGTCTCTCAATCTTGTATTTTTAATCTGGGAAGCTATCCAAGAGTCACACTGGGACAGATTTCAGGTTCATATTCCCACCTGAAGCTTTGGAAACTAGTCACTATTCCGACCAAAGCCTGTACAGTGTCACCCTTATTTGTCTCGGATGCTTGGGGCTAGTGCACTGGGACAACTCAGAGGGATGGTGTGGGGAGGGAGGAGGCAGGAGGGTTCAGGATGGGGAACACATGTATACCTGTGGCGGATTCGTTTTGATATTTGGCAAAACTAATACAATTTGTAAAGCTTAAAAATAAAATTAAATTAAAAAAACACTTAAAAAAATTAAGGAATCAGTCACTCTGTTTTATTGGTTGATTTTGTTTCTTTGTATTTACATATTTTTAATTGAGTTATAGTTGATGTGCAATATTATGAAGTTCAGGGATACAACATAGTGATTCACAGTTTTTAAAAGTTATAGTCCGTTTATAGTTCTTATGACATATTGCTATATTCCATGTGCTGCACAATATGTCCTTGAAGCTTATTTATTTCATATACAGTAGTTTGTACCTAGGCATCCGTTACTAGGATCTTGTCCTTCCCGACTTTTTCTCTCCCACTGATAGTCACTAGTTTGTTCTCTATATTGGTGAGTTTAGTTTCTTTCTTTGGGTCATAGTCACAAGCTTGCTTTACTTTTTAGGTTCCACATACAAGTGATATCATACAGTGTTTGTCTTTCTCTGACTTATTTCACTAAGCGTAATACTCTCCAAGTCCATCCATGTTGTTGCAAATGACAAAATTTCCTTCATTTTATGGCTGAGTAGTATTCCACTGTGTGTCTATACATATACACCACATCCTCTTTATCTATTCCTCTGTTGATGGACACCTGGGTAGATTCCATATCTTGGTTACTGTAAATAGTACTGCAATGAATGCTGTGGTGCATGTATCTTTCCAAATTAGTCTTTCCTTTTTAGGGGGGGATATCTCCCTAAGAATACTCACCCTCTTTGAGAAGCTGGTGGAACATCCAGAGGTTTATGGCCTAGCTCAGAAGTCATTGGTCAGTGACCAAAAGTCATGGTGACCAGTTTTCCAAAATGCTGCCAGTAGCTCCATGCTTACTCACGGTAGCTTCCTCCTCTTCTCCACTGAGCACTGTGGATAGAGACACTCAACAGGATGGGTGGCATAAATGTGGTGGTTACATGAATCCTTTGTGGACACAAAGTTTGTGGAATCTGAGCACCAAATGCTGGGACATCCTTGTCTGTAACTGAGGCCCGAATGCCCCCCGTGTGTCATTTGCCATGCTGTGTCATCCTTCCCTCCAGTAATGACCAGGTCTACTCTACTATGGTGTCTGTCTCCGCTTGTTGTCATGGCTTTGTCAATTAAGCTAGGCTAGAGCTTCTTTTCCTGGGATTGCCTTCCCTGTCCTGAGTGGAGGTTGGCTGGAAAAGCTGGGGCAAGATTTGGCAGGTGGGAGTGAAGCCACGGCCATTATGTTCTGAAGTTGGGTGTAAGGGCAGGTGCGATTGCCGCTTGTATGCATTGGCACTGACGCCCTGGCACCCTTGTTGCCGTGGGCCAGCAGGGGGCCTGCAGCGACTCACCCACAGGGTGATCTCCTACAACAGCTCCAGACCCTGGGCCGTGTGCACGTGCAGCTCTGTGTCAAAGGATGCCGGCTCCTTCTCCAGAATGGAGATGGTAAGAGGCAGATGTATGGATCACAGGATTTTATGCCTTCATGGGTTTTAGCTTGTCCTTGTGGGTTCAAGGGAATCCTTGCAGCTTCCACTTGGTCTTTGCTCTCCCCAGTTCATATACACCTGTCTGCCCAGCTGTTAGCCTTGAATATCTCCAGTGACTTCAGGCCACCATCAAATGTGAAGGCAATAGCCTTTCATAGACTTCATCTCGGCTCCCACCAGTGCATGAGATCTAGTCTCTATAATATATCCCTCATGGCCTTTCACTCTGCTTCTCTCATCAAACCCTACAACTGGGTTTTGTTGTATTGTTTAGTCGCTCAGTCGTGTCTCACTCCTTGCAATCCCATGGACTGTAGCCCGCCTGGCTCCTCTGTCCATGGATTTCTCTGGGCAAGTATACTGGAGTAGATGGCCAATTCCTTCTCCAGGTGATCTTCCTGATCCAGGGATCAAACCTGAGTCTCCTGCTTGGCAGGTGGATTCTGTACCACTGTGCCACCAAGGAAGCCAATTGTGTGTGTGTGTGTGTGTGTGTGTGTATTTCAGATTGTTTTAAGCCAGTCATCTCCTGATGGTGACTTGGGTTGTTCCCATGCCTTGGCTGTTGTAAATAGCGCTGCTATGAACATTATGGTGCCTGTGTCTTTTCAAATTAGAGTTTTCATTTTTTTTTCTGGATCCAGGAATGGAATTTCTGGATCAAATGGTAATTCTATTTATAGTTTTTGAAGAACCTGCATACCATTTTCCATTGTGCCTGTACCAATTTACACTCCCACCAACAGTATAGGAGGGTTTCTTTTTCTCCACACCCTGTCTACCATTTATTAGTAAATTTTTGATGATAGCCATGCTGACCTGTGTGAGGTGTTACCTCATTGTGGTTTTGATTTGCATTTCTCTGTTGCTTAGCCACGTTCGTCATCTTGTCACGTGCCTCTTGGCCCTCTATGTCTGCTTTAGAGCATGTCTATTTAGGTCTTCTGCCCATTTTTTGATTAGGTTGTTTATCTTTTCTGCATTGAGTCATTATGAACTGTTTGTGTGGTTTAGATTTCTTAGGTTTACTTTTTCAATTTCATCTTTAATTGTTTTACAGTGTTCTGGGGGCCATGCTGCATGGCTTGTGGGATCTTAACTCCAAATTAGGGATTGAACTCGTGCCCTCAGCAGTGAGTGAGGGGTGCTAACCACCGTACTGCCAGGAATTCCCTATATTTTGGATATTAACCCCTTCTCAGTTGCACCCTTTGAAAATATTTTCTCCTATTCAGTAGGTTTTCTGTTAGTTTTTTTGATGATTTCTTTTGCTGTGCATAATAAGCTTTTCAGTTTCATTAGGGCCCATTTGTTTCCTTCTGCTTTGATTGATATTTCTTTTGCCTTGGGTGATTGATGTAAGAAAATGTCGCTATGATTTATGTCACAGAAAGTTTCACCTATGCTTTTTCTAGGAGTTGAACGGTGTCTTGTTTTACATTTAAGTTTTTAACCATTTTGAGTTTATTTTTGTGTATGGTGTGAAGAAATGTGCTAATTTCACTCTTACATGTGTAGCATCCAGTCTTCCCAGTGCCGCTTGCTGAAGAGACTGTCTTATCCAATGCATAGTTTTGCCTCTTTTGTCATGGATTAATTGACAGTAGGAGTGCGGGTTTATTTTGGGGGTCTCTGTTCTGTTCCTTTGATCTATATGTCTGTGTTTGTTCCAGTACCATGGTGGTTTGATTACTGTGGCTGACAACAGAATTTTTCGTTTCTCAAAAAACTGAAAAGATATGTACATGACAATTTACTAAGGCTCTATTACCCTTGCTTTCTCTTTTTAGTGTTAATTGTAGATTATTTCTTTTTTTAATATTTTTCTTTATTACTCTCTTTGGCTGCACTGGGTCTTTGGTGTGGCATGTGGGATCTTGGTTCCCTGACCAGGCATTGAACCCAGGTCCCCTGTAGTGAGAGTACAGAGTCTTAGCCATTGAACTGCCAGAGAAGTCCCACCCTTGCTTTCTTTTTAAGAAGTATCTATTGATTTATTTTTGACTGTGCTGGGTCTTGGTTGCTTCGTGTGAGCTTTCTCTAGTTGTGGTGAGTGGGGGCTGCTCTCTAGCTGTACTGCACGGGCTTCTTATTGCAGCGGCTTCTCTTGCTGTGGAGCACGGACTCTAGGGTGCTTGCGCTTCAGTAGTTGCAGCTCGTGGGCTCAGTAGTTGTGCTTCCCAGATTCTACAGCCTGGCAAGCCGATTCTTTTCCACAGAGCCCCCTCGGAAGCCTAGTTCCCCCTTACATATAGAACAAAAACAGTTTTGCACAGTTTTTTCCAAATCTTGATTTCCTCCCTTTCAACACTATGTCCTGTGATACTGCAGATTCCCTTCCAACATGCCCTGTCTATGGATCCCTGGAAATTCCTCCATCTCCTGCGTGCTCCTAACCTAGGCCCTTGGCTCAAGCCTTTTCTGCTTGAGCTCTGAACTCTGTTGGATCCCTAACCAGCTCCTCTTTCCATGTTCAGTTCTCACGCCCAGCTAATGACTTAGGGCATAGTCTCTGAATTAGAAATAGTTTTCATCAATAACACCAAAGTAACAATATAAATAATAGCAATAGCAATACAAGTACTACCAATAACTCACATGGATCAAGCCCTTATCTATTGTGCCAGGCACTGCTCTACGTGTTTTCAACATATAAATTTTTCTGTTCTTCCCAATAACTCCTCACCCGACATCTTCAATGTCAGTGTGGACGAGGATACAGACTGACCACACTCTTGTTCCCTTTACTCCAGCACCAGTTGATGCTGGTTGAGTGCTCACCATGGGACTTAACTTTATTCCTTTATTTAAACCTAAGAACAGTGTAAGGCACATACCATCATGAGATCCATTCTATAGATGGGACAGTTGAGGCACAGAGAGAGGTCAGCCAACTTGCCCAGTGTCACAGAGCGAGGAAGTGGTGGGGCTCTGCAATCCGCCTCCATAATCTGTGGCTTCTTTCTCTGGTGTGGGCTGATCTGCCTCTGGAGACACTGAGAACCCACAGCACAATGGATGGGTCGGGTATTGTGACATTCCCACACCGCCCAGCACAGGGCCTCTATACCACAGCCAACATAGGCTTAGTGATGCTCACAGGTACAAAAACGTGCAGGACAGATGTCATTTTCACAGGAAACCATTCTGTCCTCATTGGGAATCGTCAGAGGATAGATATCTCCCTTCTCACAGAACCTCATGAATAAATGAATAAAGAGAAAGTGACTGAAGTGGTAAACATGAAGCGGTGTGGTG
This sequence comes from Bos indicus x Bos taurus, assembly GCF_003369695.1. Classification (NCBI taxonomy): domain Eukaryota; kingdom Metazoa; phylum Chordata; class Mammalia; order Artiodactyla; family Bovidae; genus Bos; species Bos indicus x Bos taurus. Next base: position 141,612,001 of record NC_040105.1, on the reverse strand, counting down.
TGGTCCTCTGTAAAGTTTTATTGGAAATCTTAAATGCCAAAGTGTTATTGCCCAGGATGTAAAGAACTATTCGTCCCAAATACAAGCTTCCAAAAGGCACATTAGTGATGGGCGCACAAATGTCACCTCCTCTCCTCCACACCTGCACTAAAGTGTCATTAAGAATGACATACTTGAGGGACTTCCTTGGCAGTCCAATGGTTAAGACTCTGTGATTCCACTGTAGGGAAGACCAGTTCAATCCCTGGTGGGGAAAACTAAGATCCCATATGCCATGGGACATGGGAAAAAAGAGAGAAAGAGAGGTTTAAAGAATTTACCAACACAATTAATTAATGATAAAAATGATTAATGTCCTCCAGGATAAAGGTGCCTAAGAGGCTGTCTGATCAAATCCCTGTTCCTCTCAAAGGCAGGTTGCCTAATACAGCAGCCCCAGCTCTGTCTACCTGCTCCTCCTTCTCTGTTCCAACCCAGTGGTAGAAGAGGGGCCACAGGTGAAAGTGCAGTGAGTGAATCAGGGCAGCACAGAGCTTGTCGGTGAGTGACACTGAGCAGTAACACTCTCGTTTCATTTCTTTTAAAAGGGGGATGATGATTGTGATGAGGGAGCAGGTAGAAACAGGATAAATCAAGTACAATGTCAAGCATGAGACTCATGGTTAGAAGCTATTCTTCATATTTGGGATATTCCCATGCCCCAGGACACCTGTAAATACCTCTTGAACAAGCATAAAACCCTCAGCCTGGCCTGGCTTTCATTTGCACTTCTCACTGCAGAAACAGAATTCTGGAAGTTAGAGGAGGGACAGAGAGGGAGGGGAGTGGAAGGGTGGGTTGGGGAGGGGTGAGGGTGGAGGGGAAGAAGGGAACTGAGGTGCAGGAGAGAAGAGCAGCAATGGGGAAGATGGAAACAAACACTTCCTGATCTAGAACACGGGCGCAAGTGTTGTAGGGTGCCTGCAGCCAGCGGTGGGGAGCTGAGTCCAGCCCTGTATGCAGAGCTCCACAGTTACCTGCCAAGTTGAAGGAAGGGCCCCGAAGGAAGGGCCCCTTGCACTGTAAGCTTTCTGAGAGCACCAAGCACTGGCCAGGGTCTATGCGTGCACTCTGACGTGGGTTAGCACAAATCGGTAGTACTTGTTGCTTCATAAGGGGCGGGTTGGGTTTCTTGCAGCCAGCTTCTGAGCACACTGTGTGCCCTGAAATAGAGGCCCCAGGAGCCAGAGCAAGCAGCCCCCTAGCTAATCATTTCATCTGAATGACTAGCCCCATTCCTGGACTTTGCGGGTGAGTGAAACAGAACCAGAGCCCCATCCATTAGTTACAGAGTTGGAGCGGTGGAGGGGGGGGGGGGTGGGGAGGAGACGTGCTCAGAGCACATAGGACAAAGGGGACCACTGGGCTGTGGCCTTCTCCAGCCCCATCTTTGCATCTCTTGCTCCAGGGGAACTATGGGCTAGGAGCCCAAATCCCTGGAGAGATGTTCTCCTAATGTTTCTCCAGGGCTCTGGCTCCAGGGGCCAGTGAGGTCTCATTTCCCTGCCCCTCCGCACCCCAAGTTAGCACACCTCCACTTTATGGCCATACCCTGGCTTCAAGGGCTCGCAGAGGGTCCCACCTACCTCAGTCAAGGGGCAGGGCCGGAGGGAGTGGGGGACCAGGGAGGGAGGGGGGTCGAGGGAGGGAGGGCGCCTAAGCAGGAGCAGGTACACATTGGACCAGCAACGGAAGCTACAACTTGGACCAGGCGCCCAGAAAACTGACCTAGCACTTAGCCCCAGGACTATCCCGGCCTAGGACATCTGCACAGATCCGGGAATAGAGGCTGATTCATTCACAGCACTCAAGACTGGAGCCTCCGCTGGGGGCAGGTGAGGTGGGGGCACAGCCTGGATGATGCTATTGCAGCCTGGGAGACCGGGAAGAATTGCTTGGTCAGAGGCCGGGCCAGGTCAGGTGCTTTGGCGAAGCCCAGAAAACGCCCTTTCCCTGGGAGAGGCCAGTGGACCGGACTCAGCTGCCACACAGTCACAGCCCTTGGTCTCCCTATAGCCTCTCTCTCGGCCTTGCGCCTTTTCCAGATATGAAGCCTCCGTTGGTATGAGCGATGGTAGTGGGAGGAGAAGAGGGCTAAGTGCGGTCTGAACTGGCACTGGGGGAGGTCCACGAGGTACCCAGGAGCCCAGGAGGAAGCAGTAGCAGCAGCAGCTGAAGCTGACCACCTGGGGCCCGGAATTGAGGCGGGGGTGCAGGTGGGAAACGAGGGAACCTGCAGAGGGGCCTCCACCACATCACATTCACCCTTTGAGCCAATGGACGGAGAGCCTTTTCCACTGCACCAGATACCTCGCCTGGTTCCTGAGTATACAGCTAACCCTGGAGCTGCCTAGTTCTCCAGGGGGCTCGGTTGCCCCTGGGTGCCTCTGGTTCTCTTCTGCAGTCCATCTTCAGAGCCAAAAGCTACCTGGATGGCCCAAGGCCAACAGGGACACCTCCCTCAGGACTCTGTGGTGGAGGCGGTACCTAGTGGCATCCTGTGGTATTTAAATCCATCAGGTAGGGAAAGTTTGGCCACTGACCTGGTTGTTAATAATGTTTTGTTGGAACTGCACAGGAAGTACAGTGGAGCAAGTGCAGGGTCACAATTACCTATGTTTCAAATTTAGTAATATTTTCATCATGTGCTATTTTTGCACTAATTTTGATATTTATTAAATACTGCATTAAAATATTTTTGTCTTGAATACTAATTTTATTTGATGCCACAATGACGTTTTGCACAGGAGGGAAAACCACCTCCTAAAGCAAGTCTGGAGCTGAGTATTACAGAAACGTGTACTGGGGTAGGGGGCGTGAAGGGGATGGAAACTTTAAACCCAAGCATGAAATAACATCCATATATTTAATTTCATCCACATCTCCAAATTCTGAACATTTTGATTTCATTCTCTAAGGAAGGAGCTTGCAAGACACATGGATGAGACTGCATTCAGATTGCACATGAGTAAACCTGAAAAAAATTTGGCAGATGAGCCATCCTAAAACCTGCTTCTGGGCTTGGACACTTTTGTCCTGGACATTCTCACGTTGATTTGTGCTTATGGCCATTTCCATGATTGGAAAATAAGATTTGAACTCTCAGTTCAGTTCAGTCGCTCAGTTGTGTCCAACTCTTTGCGACCCCAAGAACAGCAGCACGCCAGGCCTCCCTGTCCATCACCAACTCCTGGAGTCCACCCAAACCCATGTCCATTGAGTCGGTGATGCCATCTAACCATCTCATCCTCTGTCGTCCCCTCCTCCTCCTGCCCTCAGTCTTTCCCAGAATCAGGGTTTTTTCTAATGGGTCAGCTCTTCGCATCAGGTGGCCAAAGTATTGGTGTTTCATCTTCATCATCAGTCCTTCCAATGAACACCCAGGACTGATCTCCTTTAGAATGGACTGGTTGGATCTCCTTGCAGTCCAAGGGACTCTCAAGAGTCTTCTCCAACACCAAATTTCAAAATCATCAATTATTCTGCGGTCAGCTTTCTTTAAAGTCCAACTCTAACATCCATACATGACCACTGGAAAAACCATAGGCTTGACTAGACGGACCTTTGTTGGCAAAGTAATGTCTCTGCTTTTGAATATGCTGTTTAGGTTGGGCATAACTTTCCTTCCAAGCAACGAGCGTCTTTTAATTTCATGGCTGCAATCACCATCTGCAGACTCTGAAAGTGACAGTTGCTCAGTCCTGTCTGACTCTTTGACACCCCATGGACTATATAGTCCACAGAATTCTCCAGGCCAAAACACTGGACTGGGTAGCCGTTCCCTTCTCTCGGGGATCTTCCCAACCCAGGGATCGAATCCAAGGCTCCTGCATTGCAGGCGGACTCTTTACCAGCTGAGCCACCAGGGAAGCCCTTAGGAGCTCTAAGGGGTAACAAATGGGATCAGTAAATTCAAGCTCACGGAAATAGCCCATTACCAGTGAGAACATAGCTCCCAAAGGAAAAAAATAGAGCCACTTTTCCTACACCTGTGGTACCTACCTATCTGCCATCTATCTATCTGAATATATATGGATACAGTCTCTTCCTATAAAGTTCAGGTCCTTGTCACACAAATGTCCTTTAGGGAGGAAATTAGCCCTCCTAAACTCAATCCTTCCATCTTATGAGTAGTTCATATTGGGACTCAATGTGACCTGAAAGTACTTAATGCACTGAGGAGCTGGGTTATAAGAGAGTTCAATTGAACTACTTGAAATATTCAAAACCAAGCATAATCTGAGGTAAAATGAGTGATTTTGTGAATATTTCAGTGCTGGCACAAGGGATTAATTGGTTCAGAGAACACACTATAGGAGTAACTAGCATCTGTTTAGTTGCACCGAGATGGATGGGGTAGAAAGCTTAAAGTCCACGTTCTCCTGCTGTTGTTTTTCAGAGTTTGGTAATGCAAGGTAGGGAATGGCACGCTAAATTTGTCAATGAAAACAAAACCAAAAATGAACAATTACGGACAAATTTCCAGTGACCCAAAAAGGGTAAAAAATATAATTCTAGTATATAGTCTACTTATGCCTTGAAGATATCACACAGATTCAATGTTATGAAACTATCAAATGCATAAATGAATATTCTCTTGAGGAATTTCTAGTCTCAGGACTTTTTAAAACCACTTTTTGTGGTACAATTAGGAACAAGTGGGTTTTGTGGAATTTGTTTGGTGTTGGTGGGGTCAATTCAGGGTAGATTTGGACCTGTGTTAATCTGAAGTACTTTTTCATTTCCTCAAGTAGTGATGAGTTATTTCTAGGTCATGAGATCAGCAGGTGAATACTTGAGACCATAGAAAACCTTAAGTTGTATCAAAGAAGCACTGGTAGGAGGAAAAATCAGGAAAGTTTTATTATTAGCTTTGCTGCAGAGCCCTGTGTGAGGGTTGTGACGGACCTGGGCTGCAGACCTGACAGGGGTTGGAGTGACGGGTCTGGAAACCTGGGCTGGGAGCCTAAGGCCAGGGGCTGGGCTCACAGCCAGTCTGGCCAGGGCTTGGGAGGCCCAGGCCTCTGCTCTGTCACACAGGCAAAGAAAACTCACAGGGAAAGAAAACCTGACGTTTTGGTGACTTGCTTCTCCTGGCTTTACATAGTGATCTCTTAGAGGAGTTCTCAAGGGCGAAAGAGCAAGAAGAAACAAGGGTAAAGAGAAAATGTTCTCATCTGTGTCCAGACTACAGCATGAATACCCAAGAATATCCTTTTCTCTTGCTTTTTTTTCATTCAGGTATATTTGACATACACTAGTTTCAGGTGTGTAACATAATATTTGTTGTTCGCATACATTACAAAATGATTACCACAAGTGTAGTTAAGGTCCATCACCATACAGTTACAGATGATTATTTCTAGTGATGAGAAGAAACTCATTTTTGTTAGTGCTATTTTTTTTTTTTTTTTGTCCACAACTCGTACCTTTCAGGATCAGTTCCCTGACCAGGGATTGAACTTTGGTCATGGAAGTGAAAGCTCAGAATCCCCACCGCTAGATCCCAAGGGAACTCCCAAGAAGAAACTCTTAATATGTTTTTCCTTTTCTCTTTTGCAAATATAACAGACTTGCTTTCTGTAATCATTATTGGGAATAGAGACCTAATGCTGGCCCACATACCCCAGTGTGGGCTCTGGTTGTTTAGGGAGGTACATTTTGGTTGGTACCACTGGTCCATTTGAATCCTCCCAAAATGAGCCCTATTGCGCTTTCTTATTGGCTCAGATGATAAAGACTCTGCCTGCAATGCAGGAGTCCTGGGTTCTATCCCTGGGTTAGGAAGATCCCCTGGAGGATGAAATGGCATCCCACTCAATATTCTTGCCTAAAAAATTCCATGGACAGAAGACCCTGGTGGGCTACAGTCCACGGCATTGCAAAGATTTGGACATGACTGAGTGACTAACACTTTCACTTTAAAAATGAGCTCTATTACACTCGTCTTCTTGATGTACTCATGTAGAGGAAGGATCCTAAATCCTAAAATTACAGAGCAAAATGAGGAGTCAGGCAAGGGGAGGAGGCTTCCAGTGTCACAATTTGTAGTCTGGGAACTTCCAAAATGATTAAATGCCATGTAAATACCATTAACTAAGATGCTGAGTGGAAGGTGTGGTTTCATTGACATGGTTTTGTTAATAGTTGCCAGACATCCTGGGAAAAGACTTTGTGTGACCCCACCTCCACAATTAAAAAAATTTTTTTTTATTGAGGTACAATTGACATACATTATTTTCTTAGGCTCCAAAATCACTGCAGATGGTGACTGCAGCCATGAAATGAAAGGACACTTGCTCCTTGGAAGATAAACTATGACCAACCTAGATAGCATATTAAAAAGCAGGGACATTACTTTGCCAACAAAGATCAGTCTAGTCTCAGCTATGGTTTTTCCAGTAGTCATGTGTGGATGTGAGAGTTGGGCCATAAAGAAAGCTGAGTGCTGAAAAACTGATGCTTTTGAACTGTGGTGTTCGAGAAGACTCTTGAGAGTCCCTTGGAGTGCAAGGAGATCAAACCAGTCCATCCTAAGGAAATCAGTCCTGAATATTCATTGGAAGGACTGATGCTCAAGCTCCAGGTCCAATACTTTGGCCATCTGATTCGAAGAACTGACTCATTGGAAAAGACCCTGATGATGGGAAAGATGGAAGGCAGGAGGAGAACTAGACAACAGAGGATGAGATGGTTGGATGGCATCACTGACTCGATAGATATGAGTTTGAGCAAGCTTCAGGAGTTGGTGATAGACAGGGAAGCCTGGCGTGCTGCAGTCCATGGGTCACAAAAGTCAGACACGCCTGAGTGACTGTAATGAACTGAACTGACATACATTATATTAGTTTCAGGTGTATAACACAGTGATTCAGTTATCTTATACACGGTGAAATGACCACAATAAATCTAGTTAACATCATTACCACACCACAATTTTTCTTATAATGAGAACTTTTAACAGCTACTTGGTCAACAACTTTCAAATGGACAATACAAATATTATTAACTATAATTACCACCTTGTACATTACACATCCCCCTATGACGTGTTTGTACCTTTGAATCCCTTCACCATTTTTTGAACCTCTGGGGACCACCAATCTGTTCTGTTGTGTGAGCATTAAAAAAAATTTTTTTTTGGCAGATTGTTGCTTGTTTTGAGAGTCCTCCATGTAAAAGGAGAAGAAAATGGCAACCGACTCCAGTATTCTTGCCTAGAGAATCCCCTGGACAGAGGAGCCTGGTGGGCTGCCGTCTGTGGGGTCGCACAGAGTCAGACACGACTGAAGTGACCTAGCAGCAGCAGCAGCATGTAAAAATGATATCATACAATATCTATCTTTATGATTTATTTCACTTAGCATAGTGCTCTCAAGGTTCATCCATGTAGCCAATTCAAAGTTTCCTTTTTGTGGGTGAATAATGTTCCATTGTATATACAGGTATGCCTCATTTCTTGTGCTTGACTTTAATGCACTTTGCAGATATCGTGTTTACACATTGAGCTTTGTGGCCACCTTGCATCTCCAAGTCCAGTGGTGCCATTCATCCAAAAGCATTTGCTCACTTCTTGCCTCTGTCACATTTCGGTCCTTTTCGCAATATTTCAAGCTTTTTCATCATTGTTATATTTGTAATGCTGATCTGTGATCAGTGATCTGTTACTGTTGCAAAAGTATTTGAACTTGCTGAAGGCTCAGAAGATGGTTAACATTTTTTAGCAGTATTTTTCAAGTAGGGTATTTATGCTGTTTTCTAAGACTTAATGCTATTGCACACTGAATAGAATACAAATACAGTGTAAAAATGACATTTATATGTATTGGGAAAACAAGAAATTTGTGTGGATGACATTGTAGTGCTATTTGCCTCATTACTGTGGTCTGGAGCCAAACCCACGGTATCTCCGAGCCATGCCTGTATACACGTGTTCTTTGTCCATGCATCCGTGGATAGACAGTGAGGTTGTTTGCTTATCTGGCTGTTGCACGTGATGCTGCAGTGAACACGGGGGTGCCACACTGTGGCTGACCTTGTTCTAAAATGCCTAGTTCCACTCTCCTGCCTTAGATCTCTTGATGGTGTTGGACTCTCCTAGGTGAGGCGAAGGGCTGGTAGGACCATGGTGTTTGACCACTCAGGCAACATCACCACCATCTAGAATTCTGAACCTGAGGGTAGAACCAAATCAGCTGACAGTGTCCTGAGCCCACAAAAGCTGGAGGGTGGGGACAGGTTGGCGTATGCAGAAATGACGGTGGTCTGCCTCTTTCCCTCCAATTACTGGCTGGGCAGAAACTGAGTTAGAATGGACTTGAACCTAGTTAGGTGAACTTGCCTTAGCATTCAAGACTAAAATATTAAGGCAGTATCCAGAAAATCAGCAACTCTCATGTCCCAGTAAGACAAGTCACAAGCCCCCTGAGCCCCCTTGCCAGACCACCTTTCTAACTCTCAAGAGGTTAGACGGATAAAAGACCCCCTCAGTCATCGTTCTGTCTAGAAAGCCAGCATGTTCCTTCCTAGTAACTATTTAGTTCAGACTGAAGACGGCCTTTAAATTGGTGCTGTTTCCCTCGTTATGACTTTGAAAGGGGTTGAGTGTTTATCATGCCCAGCCCCCCCAAAGACCAGGGTGACACTGTCCCTAGTGAGGAGGGGCAGAGCAGCTGGACTGCTGGTAGAGCACCAACATTTCTTTATCCTGTTACCAGGCAAAGCACTGACAGCAGGGACACGGCACTGTTTGCGAGCGGGCTTACATGTAGGACGTGGAAAATAATCCAAGAATACTAAAAGTGAGAGGACAGGAGCAAAGCAGTAAGCCTAGACCAGAGCTTGGCACATACAGTCTACCATCCCTAAGGGTGGGCTGGAGGGAGGGATGCAGCCTTAACCTTCCTACAGTATTTTGGCAATGAAATAGTTCCTTCCATTTCGTCAGTGGCATACAGATTTGCATGTTGTGTTTTACTCTCAAGACCTTAACTGCCCAAGGCTTACGAGTGGGAGGGCCAAGTGTTGGCGATATCAGAGGGCTGTAATTCTCAGACAAATGTCCCCTGTGGCCTTGGGTCACCCTCTCGTCATAATCCTGTATGGACCCCAAAGGGCCACATTGTTTTCGGGCCCAGCTGGAGCTGGGTGCCTCTGCTGCCACTGCAGCCCCAAACACCCAGGCCCCCCATGCCACCCTTGCCTCCTCCACCTGTGCCCTCCTCTGTGTGAGCTTGGTTTGGCCTGGCAAGGGCCCCTGTCTACAGCATTCATTTTGTGGCCCCTGTCTTGTAAGACCTGTTTCCTATGACAGTTTTTCTAAGGTGTTTTTCTGCCAGTTTCAAATTTTTCATAGCACCTCAGCAAGAGCACTTCAGTGAATGCCTGATAGATGAACTGAAAAAGTGAAAACACTGTGTTTTTATAGGGCTTTTGGGGGGTATTTCCAGGAAACATGTGAATTCTCTTGTATACTTGTTTTTATATGTTAAATGGGATTAGTACTCTATGGATAAGAATTGCTGAGGGCTTCCCTGGTGGCCCAGTGGTTAAGAATTGGCCTGCCATTGCAGGGTACATGGGTTCGATCCCTCGTCTGGGAAGATCCCACGTGCCGCAGAGTAACAAGTCCCATGTGCTGCAACGACCGAGCCTGAGGGCTGCAACTACTGCAGCCTGCATGCCCAAGAGCCCGTGTGCCACAGTTAGAAGCCACCATATGAGAAGCCTCCACACCACAACGAGAGAGCAGCCCCTGCCTGCTGCACCTAGAGAAAGTCCATGGGAAGTGATGAAGACCAAGCCCCGCCAAAAGTAAATAAATAAAACTGTTGTCAAAAAAAACAAAACAAAACAGAAAAAACCCACAAAAAACAAAGAATTGGTAAGGAATGTCAAGCTGGTCCCTTTTCATGAGATGACATCCCTGAGTCACATTCGCTGGGCCCTGCACTTCTCAGGCATATACAGGTGAAAGATGCGGTGGGGAAAGTCTCAGTGACAGAACGGTGTGCCTCAAAATGTGGCCGAGCTCCATTCATGATGACGAGTTCAGGCACGAGCCTGGACTTCTAGGGAAAACACCCGATTTCAATTCTCAGTATTAAAAAAAAAATAAGTGAGTTGCTTAGATCTTCTAAGCAATGTCCTGGTTGTTTTGCACACTCTTCTTCATTTAATCAAAAAGAAAATCGACGAGTAAAGTGTTATCAACATTCCCATTTTATATATGAGGAAACTGAGGCGCAGAGGCTTTAAGAAAGTAATTAGTAGGTTAAAGATGATGTATTGGTGAGCCTATTTATCTATACTTAATAAACTTTGTTGATAAGGGCATTTTCTGTTAGCTATTTGGGAAAAAAACTCAATTTCAATTCTCTTAAAAAAATTAAGTATGTTACTAAACTCTACTAAGCATGTCCTGTGTATTTTACAACCTCTGTTTCATTTAATGAAAAATTAGAATCAGTAAGGTAAAAGAAAGTGTACCAGGCTGTGGGGTAAAAATAAAGATTTTAACACTCTTAAAAGAAAAAAAACAATATTATATATGTTAGTTAGATCTCCTAAGCAATGGTAGGTGTTTTTCACGTTAAGCTTCATCTAATTCAAAAGAAAATCGACGAGGAACGTGTTCTCAGTATTTCCATTTTACAGATGAGGAAACTGAGGCACAGGGGCAGTAATGAAGTTACAAGAAGTGAAACGGATAATGTCTTTGAGAGTGTATTTATCTACACTCAATAAACTTTGTGGAAAGGGGCATTGTCTATCTAGATTGTTGGAGAAAAACACTCAACTTCAACTCTCTCTTCTAAAAAAAAAAAAAGAAATGAAGTTTTTCCCTTAGATCTACTAAGTAACATCCTGGATGTGTCATATGCTCTGTTTCATTTAATTAAAAAAAAAAAAAAGAGCACTCCCATTTTATAGCTGAGTAAACTGAGGCACAGAGACATTAAGGAAGTGACTATTAAGTGAAAGAGATGCTTTCTGGTGAGCGTATTTATGGACACAGTAAAATTTGGAGAAATGGCCCTGTCTGTAGATTGTTGGTGAAAAAAGCTCAATGTCAACTCCATCTATTAGTAAAAAAACAAAATTAGCTATGATACTTAGATCTACCTAGCAACGTCTGTCTTCTTTTACCTGCTTGCCTGCATTTAATTCAAAAGAAAAACTACACAGAAGGTGTAATCAAAGTTCCCATTTTATAGATGAGGAAACTGAGGCCCAGAGGTATTAATGAAGTAACTAGAAAGTGAAAGAGATGATTTTTGGTGAGTGTACAGATCTATACTTAGGAAACTTTGTGGGAAAATGCATTGTCAGTCCAGATTATTGGGGAAAATTCTCGACTGCAACTCATTCTTCTAAAAAAGAAAACAAAATTAAGCATGTTACTTCAACTGCTAAGCAATGTCCTCGGTGTTTTAGACGGTCTGCTTCATTTAATTGAAAACAAAATCTACAAGGAAATTGTTGTCAATATTCCCATTTATACTTCAGGAAGCTGAGGCATTAATGAAATTGTTAGTAGATGTTTTTGCTAACCATATTTATCTGTATTTAGTAAACTTTGTGGGTAAGGCCTCATCTATCTAGAATGTTTAGGGGAAAATCTTGATTTTAATTCTATTAAAAAAAAAAAAACCCAAATTAAGTATGTTACTTATCTCTACTAAGCATATCCTCAGTGTTTTACATGCTCTACTTCATTTATTTTTTAATTTAAATGTATTTATTTTGATTTGAGACTAATTACTTTACAAAGAAAATGCACAAGGAAGGTGTTATCAACATTCCCATTTTATAGATGAGGAAACTGAGACAGACAGACATTACTGTCGTTACTAGTTAGGGAAATACATGCTTTTTGTTGGGCGCGTTTGTCTATTTATTAAACTGTGTGGGAAAGGGCATTGTCTGGCTAGATTGTTGGGGAAAAAACCCAATTTCAATTCTCTGTATTAAAAAAAAAAACATGAAGTGAGTTGCTTAGATCTTCTAAACAATGTCCTGCTTGTCTTGCACGCTCTTCTTCATTTAATCAAAAAGAAAATCGGCTCTAAGAAAGTAGTAGGTGAAAGATGATGTATCGCTGAGCCTTTTTATCTATATGTAATAAACTTTGTTGATAAGGGCATTGTCTGTTAGATATTTGGGGAAAAATTCAATTTCAATTCTCTTAAAAAAAACTAAGTATGTTACTTAACTCTACTAAGCATGTCCTGCGTATTTTTCATGCTCTGTTTCATTTAATGAAAAATAAGAATCCGTAAGATAAGAAAATCTACAAGGCTGTGGGTTAAAAATAAAGTTTTTAACACTCTTAAAAGAAAAAAAAAACAATATTATGTATGTTAGTTACATCTCCTAAGCAATGCTCGGAAAACAGCTCAATGTCAACTCCGTCTATTAGGAAAAAAACAAAATTAGGTATGATACTTGGATCTACCAAGCAAAGTCTGTCGTGTTTTACTTGCTTGCCTGCGTTTAATTCAAAAGAAAAACTACACAGAAGGTGTAATCAACGTTCCCATTTTATAGACGAGGAAACTGAGGCCCAGAGGTATTAATGAAGTAACTAGAAAGTGAAAGAGATGCTTTTTGGGGAGTGTAGAGATCTATACTTAGGAAACTTTGTGGGAAAGTGCATTGTTGGTCCAGATTATTGGGGAAAAATCTCGACTGCAACTCATTCTTCTAAAAAAAAAAAACAAAAACAAAATTAAGTGTGTTACTTTGACTGCTAAGCAATGTCCTCGGTGTTTAGAAGGTCTGCTTCATTTAATTGAAAACAAATACTACCAGGAAATTGTTGTCAATATTCCCATTTATACTTCAGGAAGCTGAGGCATTAATGAAATTGCTAGTAAGTGAGAGAAATGCTTTTGCTGATGGTATCTATCTATATTTACTAAACTTTGTGGGTAAGGCCCCATCTATCTTGAATGTTCGGGGGAAAAACTTGATTTTAATTCTATTTAAAAAAAACCCCAAATTAAGTATGTTACTTTACTAAGCATATCTTCAGTGTTTTACATGCTCTGCTTCGTGTAATTACAAATCAAATGCATGAGGAAGGTGTTATCAACATTCCCATTTTATAGATGAGGAAACTGAGACACAGAGACATTACTGTCGTTACTAGTTAGGGAAATACATGCTTTTTGTTGGGCGCGTTTGTCTATTTATTAAACTGTGTGGGAAAGGACATTGTCTGGCTAGAATGTTGGGGGAAAAACCCATTTCAATACTCTGTATTAAAAAAAAAATTAAGTGGGTTGCTTAGATCTTCTAAGCAATGTCCTGGTTGTTTTGCATGCTCCTCTTCATTTAATCAAAAAGAAAATCGATGAGTAAAGTGTTATCAACATTCCCATTTTATATATGAGGAAACTGAGGTGCAGAGGCTTTAAGCAAGTAATTAGTAGGTGAAAGGTGATATATTTGTGAGCCTATTTATACTTAAAAAACTTTGTTGATAAGGGCATTGTCTCTTAGATTTTGGGGGAAAAAACCTCAATTTCAATTCTCTTAAAAAAATTAAGTCTGTTACTTAACTCTACTAAGCATGTCCTCAGGGTTTTACATGCTGTGCTTCATTTAATTAAAAATAAAATCTACAAGGAAGGTGTTAGCAGCATTCCCTTTTCACAGATGGGGAAACAGGCTGGAGGCATGAATGAAGTTATTAGTGAGTGGAAGAGATGCGTTTTGGTGAGGTATTTATTGACACTTTGCAAAATTCATGAGAATGGGTTTTGGCTATCTAGATTGTGAGGAAATCAATCTAGATTTCAATTCTCTCTCTTAAAAAAAAAACACAAAATTAAGTATGTTACTTAGATCTACTAAGCAATGTCCTGGGTTTTTTACACGCTCTTCTTGATTTAATTAAAAAGAAAATCTACGAGGAATATGGTATCAACATTCCCATTTTATAGATGAGGAAACTGAGGTCCAGAGGCATCAATGAAGTTACTAGTGAGTGAAAGAGATCCCTTTTTTGGAGAGCATATCTATCTACACTCAGTAAATTGTTGTCAATATTTCCATTTATACTTCAGGAAGCTGAAGCATTAATGAAATTGCTAATAAGTGAGACAGATACTTTTGCTAACCATATTTATCTATATTTAGTAAACTTTGTGGGAAAGGGCATCGTCTATCTAGAATATTTGGGGGGCAAATTGATTTCAATTCCATTGAAAAAAACCCAAATTAAGTAAGTTACTTAACTCTACTAAGCATGTGCTCAGAGTTTTATATGCTCTGCTTCATGTAATTACAAATTAAATGCACGAGGAAGGTGTTATCAACATTCCCATTTTATGGATGAGGAAACTGAGACACAGAGACATTACTGTCGTTACAGGTTAGGGAAATACATGCTTTTTGTTGAGCGTGTATATCTCTTTAGTAAACTCAGTCGGAAAGGGCATTGTCTGGTTAGACTGTTGGGGAAAAAACCCATTTCAATTCTCTGTATTAAAAAAAAATTTAAGTGGATTGCTTAGATCTTCTAATCAATGTCCTGGTTGTTTTGCATGCTTCTCTTCATTTAATCAAAAAGAAAATCGAGGAGTAAAGTATTATCAACATTCCCATTTTATATATGAGGAAACTGAGGCGCAGAGGCTTTAAGAAAGTAATTAGTAGGTAAAAGATGTATCAGTGAGCCGATTTATCTGTACTTAATAAACTTTGTTGATAAGGGCATTGTCTGTTAGAGTTTTGGGGAAAAAAACTCAATTTCAACTCTCTCTTCTAAAAAAAAGAAATGAAGTATTTTACTTAGATCTACTAAGTAACATCCTGGATGTGTCATATGCTCTGTTTCATTTAATTAAAAAGAAAAAGAGCTCTCCCATTTTATACATGAGTAAACAGAGGCACAGAAGCATTAAGGAAGTGACTAATAAGTGAACGAGATGCTTCATGGTAATTGTATTTATGCAGACTAAATTTGTAGAAATGGCACTGTCCATAGATTGTTGGTGAAAAAAGCTCAATGTCAACTTCATCTATCAGAAAAAAAAACAAAATTAGGTATGATACTTAGATCTACCAAGCAAAGTCTGTCTTCTTTTACCTGCTTGCCTGCATTTAATTCAAAAGAAAAACTACACAGAAGGTGTAATCAACGTTCCCATTTTATAGATGACGAAACTGAGGCCCAGAGGTATTAATGAAGTTACTAGAAAGTGAAGGAGATGATTTTTGGTGAGTGCACAGATCTGTACTTAGGAAACTTTGTGGGAAAGTGAATTGTCAGTCCAGATTATTTGGGAAAAAACTCAATTTCCACTCATTCTTCTAAACAAAAACAAAATTAAGTATGTTACTTCCAATGCTAAGCAATGTCCTCAGTGTTTAGACGGTCTGCTTCATTTAAATGAAAACAAAATCTACAAAGAAATTGTTGTCAATATTCCCATTTATACTTCAGGAAGCTGAGGCATTAATGAAATTGTTAGTAAGTGAGAGAGAAGCTTTTGCTAACAGTACTTATCTATATCTAGTAAACTTTGTGGGTAAGGCCTCATCTATATAGAATGTTTAGGGGAAAAACTTGATTTTAATTCTATTAAAAAAGGGTAAGGCCTCATCTACCTAGAATGTTTAGGGGAAAAACTTGATTTTAATTCTATTAAAAAAAAACCAAATTAAATATGTTATTTAATTGTACTAAACATGTCCTCAGTGTTTTACATTCTCTGCTTCATTTATTTTTTTAATTTAAATTTATTTATTTTGATTTGAAGCTAATTACAAAGAAAATGCACGAGAAAGGTGTTATCAACATTCCCATTTTATAGATGAGGAAACTGAGACACAGAGACATTACTGTTGTTACTAGTTAGGGAAATACATGCTTTTTGTTGAGCGTGTTAATTTATTTAGTAAACTGTGTGGGAAAGGGCAATGTCTGGCTAGAATGTTGGGGGAAAAACTCAATTTCAATCCTCTGTATTAAAAAAAAAATTAAGTGAGTTGCTTAGATCTTCTAAGCAATGTCCTGGTTGTTTTGCATGCTCCTCTTCATTTAATCAAAAAGAAAATCGACGAGTAAAGTGTTATCAACATTCCCATTTTATATATGAGGAAACTGAGGCGCAGAGGCTTTAAGCAAGTAATTAGTTGGTGAAAGATGATGTATTGGTGACCCTATTTATCTATACTTAATAAACTTTGTTGATAAGGGCATTGTCTGTAGATTTTTGGGAAAAAAATTCAATTTCAATTCACGTAAAAAATTAAGTATGTTACTTAACTCTACTAAGCATGTCCCGCATATTTTACATGCTCTGTTTCATTTAATGAAAAACAAGAATCAGTAAGGTAAAAGAAAATCTACAAGGCTGTGGGGTAAAAATAAAGATTTTAACACTCTTAAAAGAAAAAAAAATTATGTATGTCAGTTAGATCTAAGCAGTGGAGGCTATTTTACATGTTAAGCTTCATTTAATTCAAAAGAAAAACTACGAGGAAGGGGTTGTCAATATTGCCATTTCACAGACGAGAAAACTGAGGCACAGAGGCAGTAAAGCAGTTACAAGAAGTGAAACGGATGATGTTTTTGAGAGTGTATTTATCGACATTCAATAGACTTTGTGGAAAAGGGCATTGTCTATCTAGATTGTTGGAGAAAAAACCCTCAATTTCAACTCTCTCTTCTAAAAAACAGAAATGAAATATTTTACTTAGATCTACTAAGTAACATCCTGGATGTGTCATATGCTCTGTTTCATTTATTTAAAGACAAAGAGCAATCCCATTTTATAGATGAGTAAACTGAGGCACAGAGGCATTAAGGAAGTTAGTAATAAGGGAAAGAGATGCTTTATGGTGAGCGTATTTATGCACACAGTAAAATTTGCAGAAATGGCACTTTCTGTAGATTGTTGGTGAAAAAAGCTCAATGTCAACTCCATCTATTAGAAAAAAAAAAACAAAATTAGGTATGATACTTGGATCTACCAAGCAAAGTCTGTCTTGTTTTACTGCTTGCCTGCATTTAATTCAAAAGAAAAACTACACAGAAGGTGTAATCAACGTTCCCATTTTATAGATGAGGAAACTGAGGCCCAGAGGTATTAATGAAGTAACTAGAAAGTGAAAGAGATGCTTTTTGGGGAGTGTAGAGATCTATACTTAGGAAACTTTGTGGGAAAGTGCATTGTCGGTCCAGAATATTGGAGAAAAATCTCGATTTCAATCCATTCTTCTGAAAGAAAAAAAAAACAAAACAAAGTTAAGTATGTTACTTAGACTGCTAAGCAATGTCCTCGGTGTTTTAGATCGTCTGCTTCATTTAATTGAAAACAATATCTACGAGAAAATTTTCAATATTCCATTTATACTTCAGGAAGCTGAGGCATTAATGAAATTGTTAGTAAGTTAGAGAAATGCTTTTTCTAACCGTATTTATCTATCTTTAGTAAACTTGTGGGAAACAGCATCGTCGATATAGAATGTTTGGGGGAAAAACTTGATTTCTATTCTATTAAAAAAAAAAAAAAACCCAAATTAAGTATGTTACTCTCCTAAGCATGTCCTCAGGGTTTTACAAGCTCGCCCTAATTTCAGTAGAAAGAAAATGCACGAGGAAGGTGTTATCAACATTCACATTTTATAGATGAGGAAATTGAGACACAGAGACATTACTGTCGTTACTAGTTAGAGAAATACATGCTTTTTGTTGAGCGTGTTCATCTATTTAGTAAACTGTGTAGGAAAGTGTTGTTGGAAGAAAAACACAATTTCAATTGTCTGTATTAAAAAAAAAAATTGAGTTGTTTAGATCGTCTAAGCAATGTCCTGGTTGTTTTGCATGCTTCTCTTCATTTAATCAAAAAGAAAATCTACGAGTAAAGTGTTATCAACATTCCCATTTTATATATGAGGAAACTGAGGCACAGAGGCTTTAAGCAAGTAATTAGTAGGTGAAAGATGATGTATCGGTGAGCCTATTTATCTATACTTAATAAACTTTGTTGACAAGGGCATTGTCTGTTAGATTTTGGGGGAAAAGAACTCAATTTCAATTATCTTAAAAAAATTAAGTATGTTACATAACTCTACTAAGCATGTCCTGCATATTTTACATGCTCTGTTTCATTTAATGAAAAACAAGAATCAGTAAGGACAAAGAAAATCTATGGTCTTAAGATTACTTAGGGGCTTCTCTGGTGGTCCGGTGGTTAGGAATCCACTTTCCAATGCAGGGGATGCAGGTTTGATCTTTGGTCAGGGAACTAAAATCCTACATGGCTCGGAGCTACTTAGCACATGTGGCCACAACTACAGAGCCCATGTGCCTTAATGAATTATCCCACATGCCGCAACTAAGACCTGACATAGCCAAATAAATAAATGAATATTTTTTAAAAGATTACTTCACAGCCATGAATCATGTGCACTGTATCCACCAAGGGCCAATAAGAGGCCAGTAACTGTCCTGAGCTGACTAAGACACTGGGGCTCCCTGGTTCATCTGCAGATTCACCAGCAAAGGTGAAATCCAGGGCCATCACCATGCAGACTCTAGTGGGACTCTGCCAGGTTCCTCATAATCTGCTTCCTGACCCCAGATTAGAGTTCCTTAGCGGGGATAGCCCATGAATCTCCCTTGAGGCCCTGGGATTGAGTGAGTAGACCCAGAGATGTCTTTGGGAAAGCCCTTGCCCAGATGGTCCAGAAGAGGGCACCTGAATACCATTTGTGTGTTATTCTTTCTGTTGGTCTGTGCTGTGCTGAGTTGCTCAGTCCGGCCCTTTCCGAGCCCCCCAGTCTCCTCTGTCCATGGGGATTCTCCAGGCTAGAATACTGGAGTGGGTTGCCATGCCCTCCTCCAGGGGATCTTCCCAACCAGGGATCGAACCCAGTCTCCCATATTGCAGACGGATTCTTTACCATCTGAGCCACCAGGGAGGCCCGTGAATGTTGGTATGGGCGGCCTATCCCTTCTCCAGGTTATCTTCCTGACCTAGAAATCGGTCTTGGGTCTCCTGCACTTCAGGTGGATTTTTTTTTACCAACTGAGCTACCAGGGAAGCCCCAACTTTTGCCACTTCTTCAGTAACTATTTTTTTTCCCTTCTGTGGCCAGGCAGAGGGGAAAATTCTGGTTTGGGGCCTGCTGTGGCACCAGAGGTTCATAGCAGTGGATCTGATGGGCTCTGTGGGATTCAGACAAGTGAGCAGAACTGAGGCCCGTCTCCAGCATCAGCAGTATTCATAGCTCTGGAGTGCGTGTGCTCATCAGTGAGGGGCCATGCAAAACCTCCTTCTTTCTTGGATGCCTGGCATTGACCCTAGTGAGGGAGAGCTCAAGACACATCGGTCCTTGTGGCACTGAGAAAATTCTCCCTGCTTCTGGGAAGCAGTGGGCTCTTTTTATCCCTCTACTTCTTTGTTCTGTCTGCTGTATTAGTGTCTTCATCATCTTCGTGGTAGCAAATGTTTATTGAACACCTACAGCTTGCCATGTTTTCTTCTGAGTGCTCCACGTGAATCTCTTCATCTCCTTTTCAGCTCTATGAACTAACTACTATTAAGATCCCATTGTACGGATGAGGTTCAGAAAGCTGAACCAATCTGTTCAAAGTCACAGAGCCAGTCCATTGCAGAGCTCTGATTTGATTCTGAGTCCAGAGTTGGTCTTCTTCCTATGAAGCCAGCTGTCTCTCACACTTCCTCCTCCCCACCCACATGCCTCTCCCTCTCCAGGTCGGCTCAGCGGCATAGTCTCTGTGTGGGTCCTGGGTTTGCGTGCTGTCCTCCAGGCAGTGAGCTCAGAGATGGCACTTAGCCAAGCACTTCCCTTTCTTTGTTGGGACGGAGGCATTGTCTTAACAGGAGAAACCAGCCACTCCATATACAAGCACCATGGTTAAGGGCAGGGGCTCCAAACCTTGGAGATTTCATAGACTAGTAATATTAGTAAAATAAAACTGGGTTTGGACAGAAGTCATAATCTTTTCATTTTACCAGTTAAGACCTTGTCATTCTCCTCTTCCTACTAATATTAATAGAGAAATAATATCTAAAGCTTATAGAGAAAGATTAGCATGTACCATATACTATTCTCAATCTTTCAATGAATTACCTGATATTATCCTCACAAAAATCATATTCAGTAGGCATTGTCGTTTTCCCCATTTTGGAGGCAAGGAAATTGACAAAAAGAAACGTTTTGTAACTTACTCCTGACTCTGCTGAAAACCATTATAGTATATTGTCTCTCGTGTGTGTTTGATAAAAGATATTTTTAAAAGAAACCATCAAAGGACTTCCCTGCTGGTCCAATGGTTAAGACTCTGCACTTCCACTGCAGGGGGCATGGGTTCAATTCCTGGTTGGGGAGCTAAGATCCTGAGTGCCACAGGGTGTGGCAAAAAAAAAATAATAATAATAAAAGAAAAAAAATTAACCATCAAGCACAGCCAGAGGCCCTGATCTCAGAATTTAGGAATAACCAACTAAAAGCACAGATGGTTCAGGGTTTGTCTTGGGAAAAGCAAATGCTGTCTCTCTCTCTTTCTCTCTCTCTCTTTTTGCAGTTTAATGTGAAAGTACTAATATGTGCTTTGAGAAGTAAACGTCTAGATAAATACTGAGACTTTAACCCAGTGACTGGCACATAAGTATACAGTACCTACCAGCTGCGACATTTATCATTGTAATTCCTTATGCCACAACCCTGCAAACTAGCCTCTTGCTGGGAGGAAACTGAGCAAGGCAAGTCTAGACTCTTCCTGTTACTGAGGTCAGGTAAGTTTCTGTAATTGACGACACCCTCCTTCCCTCAGATCAGATCAGATCAGATCAGTTGCTCAGTCTTGTCCGACTCTTTGCGACCCCATGAATCGCAGCACGCCAGGCCTCCCTGTCCATCACCAACTCCCGGAGTTCACTCAGACTCACGTCCATTGAGTCAGTGATGCCATCCAGCCATCTCATCTTCTGTCGTCCCCTTCTCCTCCTGCCCCCAATCTCTCCCAGCATCAGAGTCTTTTCCAATGAGTCAACTCTTCGCATGAGGTGGCCAAAGTACTGGAGTTTCAGCTTTAGCATCATTCCTTCCAAAGAAATCCCACGGCTGATCTCCTTCAGAATGGACTGGTTGGATCTCCTTGCAGTCCAAGGGACTCTCAAGAGTCTTCTCCAACACCACAGTTCAAAAGCATCAATTCTTCGGTGCTCAGCCTTCTTCACAGTCCAACTCTCACATCCATACATGACCACAGGAAAAACCATAGCCTTGATTAGTCGAACCTTTGTTGGCAAAGTAATGTCTCTGCTTTTTAATATGCTGTCTAGGTTGGTCAGAGCTTTTCTTCCAAGGAGGAAGCGTCTTTTAATTTCATGGCTGAAGTCACCATCTGCAGTGATTTTGGAGCCCCCAAAGATAAGTTTGTTACTGTTTCCATTGTTTCCCGATCTATGTGCCATGAAGTGATGGCATGCTCTTCCTTTTTTGATTGTTGAGTTTTAAGCCCGCTTTTTCACTCTCCTCTTTCATTTTCATCAAGTGGTCTTTAGCTCCTCTTCACTTTCAGCCATAGTGGTGGTGTCATCTGCATTTCTGAGGTTATTGATATTTCTCCTGGCAATCTTGATTCCAGCTTGTGATTCATGCAGCCTGGCATTTCGCATGATGTACTCTGCATATAAGTGAAGTAAACACGGTGACAATCTACTCGTTTCCCAATTTGGAACCAGTTCATTGTTCCATGTCTGGTTCTAACTGTTGCTTCTTGATCTGCCTACAGATGTCTCAGGAAGCAGGTAAGGTGGTCTGATATTCCCATCCCTTGAAGAATTTCCCACAGTTTGATGTGATCCACACAGTCAAAGGCTTTGGCATAGCCAATAAAGCAGAAGTAGATGTTTGTCTGGAATCCTCTTGCTTTTTCTATGATCCCACAGATGTCGGCAATTTGATCTCTAGTTCCTCTGCCTTTTCTAAATCCAGCTTGAATACCTGGAGGTTCTCAGTTCACATACTGTTGAAGCCTAACTAAAGCTAATCAATGAATATAGTAAAGTTGCAGGATATAAAATTGACATGTAGAAATCCCTTGCATTCCTATACACTAAAAATGAGAAAACAGAAAGAGAAATTAAGGAAAGAATTCCATTCACCATAGCAACGAAAAGAATAAAATACTTAGGAATATATCTACCTAAAGAAACAAAAGGCCTATATATAGAAAACTATAAAACACTGGTGAAAGAAATCAAAGAGGACACAAATAGATGGAGAAATATACCATGTTCATGGATTCAAAGAATCAATATAGTGAAAGTGAGTATACTACCCAAAGCAATCTATAGATTCAATGCAATCCCTATCAAGCTACCAACAGTATTTTTCACAGAACTAGAACAAATAATTTCACAATTTGTATGGAAATACAAAAAACCTGAATAGCCAAAGCAATCTTGAGAAAGAAAAATGGGCCTGGACGAATCAACCTGCCTGACTTCAGGCTCTACTACAAAGCTACAGTCATCAAGACAGTATGGTACTGGCACAAAGACAGAAATATAGATCAATGGAACAAAATAGAAAGCCCAGAGATAAATCCACACACCTATGGACACCTTATCTTTGACAAAGGAAGTAAGAATATACAATGGAGAAAAGACAATCTCTTTAACCAGTGGTGCTGGGAAAACTGGTCAACCATGTGTAAAAGAATGAAACTAAAACACTTTCTAACACCATACACAAAAATAAACTCAAAATAGATTAAAGATCTAAATGTAAGACCAGAAACTACAAAACTCTTAGAGGAAAACATAGGCAAAACACTCTCTGACATAAGTCACAGCAGGATCCTCTATGACCCACCTCCTAGAGTAATGGAAATAAAAGCAAAAATAAACAAACAGGACCTAATTAAAATTAAAAGCTTTTGCACAACAAAGGAAAGTCTAAGCAGGGTGAAAAGACAGCCTTCAGAATGGGAGAAAATAGTAGCCAATGAAGCAATGGACAAAGAATTAATCTCAAAGATATACAAGCAACTCCTGCAGCTCAATTCCAGAAAAATAAACGACCCAATCAAAAAATGGGCCAAAGAACTAAACAGACATTTCTCCAAAGAAGACATGCAGATGGCTAACAAACACATGAAAAGATGCTCAACATCACTCATTATCAGAGAAATGCAAATCAAAACCACAATGAGATACCATTTCATGCCAGTGAGAATGGCTGCTATCAAAAAGTCTACAAGCAATAAATGCTGGAGAGGGTGTGGAGAAAAGGGAACCCTCTTACACTGCTGGTGGGAATGCAAACTAGTACAACCACTATGGAGAACAGTGTGGAGATTCCTTAAAAAACTGGAAATAGAACTGCCTTATGATCCAGCAATCCCAGTGCTGGGCATACACACCAAGGAAACCAGAATTGAAAGAGACACATGTACCCCAACGTTCATCGCAGCACTGTTTATAATAGATAGGACATGGAAGCAACCTAGATGTTCATCAGCAGAAGAATGGATAAGAAAGCTGTGGTACATATACACAATGGAATATTACTCAGCCATTAAAAAGAGTACATTTGAATCAGTTCTAATGAGGTGGATGAAACTGGAGCCTATTATACAGAGTGAAGTAAGCCAGAAAAAAAAAAAAAACACGCAAATACAGTATACTAACGCATATATATGGAATTTAGAAAGATGGTAATGATGACCCTATATGCAAGACAGCAAAAGAGACACAGATGTATAGAACAGTCTTTTGGACTCTGGGAGAGGGTGAGGCTAGGATGATTTGGGAGAATGGCATTGAAACATGTATATTATCATATGTGAAATGGATCGCCAGTCCAGGTTCCATGCATGAGACAAGGTGCTCAGGGCTGGTGCACTGGAATGACCCTGAGGGATGGGATAGGGAGGAAGGTGGGAGCAGGGTTCAGCATGGGGAACACAAGGACAGCCGTGGCAGATTCTTGTCTATGTATGGCAAAACCAATACAATATTGTAAAGCAATTAGCCTCCAATTAAAATAAATAAATTTATATTTAAACAGAGTCACATACGGGCCACACTCAGCATAAAGCTAGCAGCTGTCTAGTTTCAACCCGGCAGCTATAACAGTCCTGCTAAACCTGGGAGTCAGATCATGTCTCTCACATTTTCAGAACTCTGCAATGGCTGCACTTTTAATTCAGGGTAAAAGCCTGTAAGTAAAAGGTCTGCAAGTCCCTTTAAAATCTGGCCCCCTTCTATTAATCTGGTCCCTTCCATTACTCTCCCTCTCATACACGCACTTAAGCCACATGGGCGCTACTTTGCTGCCACTCAAACTTCCATATCGGCCTCCATCAGGTCTCTTCACTTAGTGTTCTCTGTTGCATTGAGAGCTCACACCCAGTGCAAGTTACGCTGAGGGTGGCTCATATGTGCCTTTTGGTTTACTTGTTTACACCACTTTATACAAACAGATGCATACAAACTGTTTATATAAAAAAAAAAGAGGGGGAGGGAAGCATAGTGTCACATACTACCTATATGGGAAGGCAATATAATTTATGGTTAAGTGAATAAGACTTTAATTAGAGTCCGGCAGACCTAAGTGATCGAATAACTTAAAGAAACAAAAATGACCAATCTGATTTTTGAAAATCAGTATTCATCCCCTGCCCAGGCCTCTGTTTTCTCATCTGCAAAGTGTGAAAATAACCATATCAACCACATTACTAAATCATATGATGCATGCAAAGTGCTTGCTGCATAGCAAGCATTTAGTAAATATCAGATATTATTATTATTAATCAATAAAATGTAAAAGAAGTTTAAGTACTGAGATTCCAAGAGTAATTATTTTGAGGTATAACCCAGAAGAAGGTAGCCTGGTATTTGAGTGGACAAACTTTGCTTTAGTACAAATTTGGGCTTTAAAACTTCTTAACAAACTTCACATCAAACATTTCTACAGCCCTAGGATTTCACCAAATACAGTCAGGAAATGACGCTGTTTGTTGAGGTCTCTCTCACACTGACACTCTCTGCGTCTCAGTGTTGTATGCCTCATAGCAACAGTGAACTGACACAGTCTTGAGTTTGGCAATGGGCTTGCTTCAAGAGAAAAGTTCCCCTAGCAAGTACTGCCACCTCCAAACGCCTCCTCAAATAAACCCAGTTCCTGCTCCCCAAACACTCCAATATCAGGATTTATTTGGCCTTCAAACAAGGAAAAAAAAATCCTTTGCTTTTCTCTCAAAGCCATCAAACTCACAAAATTTTTAATCTATAAAAACAAAAGCTGGTCTCAAAACTCCAAAGAGAGCATGGCAGGACCACTGACAAGGTAGCTGTGACAATCTCACCTCGGTGGAAGTGTGAGAAAACTGTAGTGAGAAACAACAGACCCTCAGAGGGTTCACACTACTACCTAGGGCAAAGAGGCAGAATTAGTCTTAAATAGAAAAGCCATTATCTTGACAGTCATGACAGAGACATCGTCTAATTCTAAAAGTAAAGTAAGCAGACATAAGATAATGGAAAGGATACCAGGATATCATGCTGGTGTTTAAAAATGGATGAAAATATATTTAATTTTTTTTTAAGATTTCAGAAAATGTGACAGTATTGTTTTCAGAACTTTGTGTGGTCTTTGGTAGGAGTGCGCCCTCTAGTGACTCTAGCAATGAGTTGCAAGTGAATAGGCACCTAGTTCAGCTCAGTTCAGTTCAGTCCCTCAGTCGTGTCCGGCTCTTCGTGACCCCATGAATTGCAGCACGCCAGGCCTCCTTGTTCATCACCAACTCCCGGAGTTCACTCAGACTCACATCCACTGAGTCGGTGATGCCATCCAGGCATCTCATCCTCTGTCGTCCCCTTCTCCTCCTGCCCCCAATTCCTCCCAATATCAGAGTCTTTTCCAATGAGTCAACTCTTCACATGAGGTGGCCAAAGTACTGGAGTTTCAGCTTTAGCATCATTCCTTCCAGAGAACACCGAGGACTGATCTCCTTTAGAATGGAGTGGTTGGATCTCCTTGCAGTCCAAGGGACTCTCAAGAGTCTTCTCCAACACCACAGTTCAAAAGCATCAATTCTTCGGCACTCAGCTTTCTTCACAGTCCAACTCTCACATCCATACATGACCACTGGAAGAACTATAGCCTTGACTAGACAGACCTTTGTGGGCAAAGTAATGTCTCTGCTTTTGAATATGCTATCTAGGTTGGTCATAACTTTCCTTCCAAGGAGTAAGTGACTTTTAATTTCATGGCTGCAGTCACCATCTGCAGTGATTTTGGAGCCCCCCAAAATAAAGTCTGACACTGTTTCCACTGTTTCCCCATCTATTTCCCATGAAGTGATGGGACCAGATGCCATGATCTTCGTTTTCTGAATGTTGAGCTTTAAGCCAACTTTTTCAGTCTCCTCTTTCACTTTCATCAAGAGGCTTTTTAGTTCCTCTTCACTTTCTGCCACAAGGGTGGTGTCATCTGCATATCTGAGGTTATTGATATTTCTCCCGGCAATCTTGATTCCAGCTTGTGCTCCTTCCAGCCCAGCATTTCTCATGATGTACTCTGCATATAAGTTAAAGAAGCAGGGTGATAATATACAGCCTTGATGTACTCCTTTTCCTATTTGGAACCAGTCTGTTGTTTCATGTCCAGTTCTAACTGTTGCTTCCTGATCTGCATATAGGTTTCTCAAGAGGCAGGTCTGGTGGTCTGGTATTCCCATCTCTTTCAGAATTTTCCACAGTTTATTGTGATCCACACAGTCAAAGGCTTTGGCATAGTCAATAAAGCAGAAATAGATGTTTTTCTGGAACTCTCTCGCTTTTTTGATGATCCAGAGGATGTTGTCAGTTTGATCTCTGGTTTCTCTGCCTTTTCTAAAACCAGTTTGAACATCTGGAAGTTCATAGTTCACGTATTGCTGAAGCCTGGCTTTGAGAATTTTGAGCATTACTTTACTAGTGTGTGAGATGAGTGCAATTGTGCGGTAGTTTGAGCATTCTTTGGCATTGCCTTTCTTTGGGATTGGAGTGAAAACTGACCTTTTCCAGTCCTGTGGCCACTGCTGAGTTTTCCAAATTTGCTGGCGTATTGAGTGCAGCACTTTCACAGCATCATCTTTGAGGATTTGAAATAGCTCAACTGGATTCCATCACCTCAACTAGCTTTGTTCATAGGGATGCTTTCTAAGGCCCACTTGACTTCACATTCCAGGATGTTTGGCTCTAGGTGAGTGATCACACCATCGTGATTATCTGGGTCACGAAGATCTTTTTAGTACAGTTCTTCTGTGTATTCTTGCCACCTCTTCTTAATATCTTCTGCTTCTGTTAGGTCCATACCATTTCTGTCCTTTGTTGTGACCATCTCTGCATGAAATGTTCCCTTGGTATCTCTAATTTTCTTGAAGAGCTCTCTAGTCTTTCGCATTCTGTTGTTTTCCTCTATTTGTTTGCATTGATTGCTGAGGAAGGCTTTCTTATCTCTTCTTGCTATTCTTTAGAACTCTGCATTCAGATGCTTATATCTTTCCTTTTCTCCTTTGCTTTTCACTTCTCTTTTTTTTCACAGCTATTTGTAAGGCCTCCCCAGACAGCCGTTTTGCTTTTTTGCATTTCTTTCCCATGGGGATGGTCTTGATCCCTGTCTCCTGTACAATGTCACAAACCTCATTCCATAGTTCATCAGGCCCTCTGTCTATCAGATCTAGTCCTTTGAATCTATTTCTCATTTCCACTGTATAATCATAAGGGATTTGATTTAGGTCATACCTGAATGGTCTAGTGGTTTTTCCTACTTTCTTCAATTTAAGTCTAAATTTAGCAATAAGGAGTTCATCATCTGAGCCACAGTCTGCTCCCAGTCTTGTTTTTGCTGACTGTATAGAGCTTCTCCATCTTTGGCTGCAAAGAATATAATCAATCTGGTTTTGGTATTGACCATGTGGTGATATCCATGTGTAGAGTCTTCTCTTGTGTTGTAGGAAGAGGGTGTTTGCTATGACCAGTGTGTTCTCTTGACAAAACTCTATTAGCCTTTGCCCTGCTTCATTCCGTATTCCAAGGCCAAATTTGCCCGTTACTCCAGGTGTTTCTTGACTTCCTACTTTTGCATTTCAGTCCCCTATAATGAAAAAGACATCTTTTTTGGGTGTTAGTTCTAAAAGGTCTTGTAGGTCTTCATAGAACCATTCAACTTCAGCTTGTTCAGCATTACTGGTTGGAGCATAGACTTGGATTACTGTAATATTGAATGGTTTGCCTTGGAAACGAACACAGATCATTCTGTCATTTTTGAGATTGCATCCAAGTACTGCATTTCAGACTCTTTTGTTGACCATGATGGCTACTCCATTTCTTCTAAGGGATTCCTGCCCATAGTAGTAGATATAATGGTCATCTGAGTTAAATTCACCCCTTCCAGTCCATTTTAGTTCATTGATTCCTAAGGCTTCCATATTATGGAGAAGGAAATGGCAACCCACTCCAGTATTCTTGCCTGGAGAATCCCATGGACAGAAGAGCCTGGAGGGCTGCAGTCCATGCGGTCACAAAGAGTCGGACGAGACTGAGAGACTAACACACATTCCCACATTAACTTGAGGAATTTCCAATTTTCCTCTAAAAGTGAGAAAAAAATGGAACTCTCTGATTTTAACCTTAAAAAAAATCACCTGACCTTCAAACGCTTATACCACCAAGTTCAGGTTACTTTTATGATTGTCTTTTTTCAACATAAACGAAATATACACAGTGTTAACACTGTCTTTGGGCAATGAGCTCATGAATGATTTCCTTTATTGTTTTCTATGCTAAGCATGTATCACCTTTCGTTTTTGAATATTTTTACTTTGAAGTATTATAATCAGCTAGAAAACTAGAGATATCACAATAATATACCATAACATATATAGTATACACCACCGAGATCTCTAGAATGATAACATGCTGCCATATGTATTTCAGAGTTTTTAATTATTTTCTATTTTAAAACTTACAGAAAAGTTACAAGTATAGTTAGAAGAGCTTTTTTTCCTCGCCTCATGGCTTGTGGAATCTTAGTTCCCGGACCAGGGATTGAACCTGGGGCCCTGACATTGAGACCACTGAGTCCTAACCACTGGACTAACAGGGACTTCCCAAAGAGATTTTTTTTTTTTAGTTGCTGATTTGATGCCCCCAATTCTTTACTATTTAATATAAACAAAGACATTTCCCTACATAAGCAGAACGTGCTGTGCTGTGCTGACTCACTCAGTCATATCTGACTCTTTGTGACCCCATGGACTGTAGCCCGCCAGTCACCTCTGTCCAAGAGGATTCTCCAGGCAAGAATACTGGAGAGGGTTGCCATGCCCTCCTCCAGGGGATCTTCCTGACCCAGCGATCGAACGCAGGTCTCTCACATTGCAGGCAGATTCTTTATTGTCTGAGCCACCAGGGAAGTCCAAGAATACTGGAGTGGGTTGCCATGCCCTCCTCCAGGGGATCGTCCTGACCCAGGGACTGAATCCAGGTCTCCCGCATCGCAGGCACATTCTTTACCATTTGAGCCACCAGGGAAGCCCAAGCAGAATACAACCATAAAATTTTCAGACCTCAAGCTCTGCCAGTAGACTCAATAATGTCCCATGATGACTGACAACCCATGTCAGGCTGTCACACACATAGTCGCCTTCCTCACCTTGCTTGGGCTCCAGCACTCCAAGCTAGTTCATCCCTCCTGCACGGATGACTTTCCTGCATGATGACTCCATCATGTTCTGACAATCCCTATTAGACTCCTCCCCAAACACCCCCACCTAGAGCACAGCCTTGCTTACCCTGTTCAGGCTCAGAAAGCCAACACACCTCTCACAGACTTTTCATGTCATAGATGCCCCACTCACACTGCTCAAGATCCAACACCCACACCATGCCACCTACATGTGTGGACACCTTCCTCACCTTGCTCCAGCTCTGACTCTCTGTGGCAGGCCACCCATACACAAGGAGACCTTCCTCACCTTGTTTAGGCTCTGTTATGGCTTAAGTTGTGTCCCCCCTCCAAAAACAGATACAATTAAGTCCTAGCCCGTAGTTCCTCAGAGCACTGCAGGTGTGATTAGCTAAGATGAAGCCATATTGGAGTAGTGAAAGTGTTAGTCACTTTGTTGTGTCCAACTCTTTGTGACCCCATGAACTATAGCCTGCCAGGCTCCTCTGTCCATGGGATTCTCCAGGCAAGAATACTGCAGTGGGTTGCCATTTCCTTCTCCAGGGGATCTTCCCAATCCAGGGATTGAACCCATGTCTCTCATGTCTCCTGCATTGGATGGCAGGTTCTTTACCACTAGTGCCACCTGGGTTAGTGGGTTTCTAATCCAACATAACAGATGCCCTTAGAAGAAGACGCCCAATACAATGGAGAAAAGACAATCTCTTTAACCAGTGGTGCTGGGAAAAGGGGTCAACCACGTGTAAAAGAATGAAACTAGAACAATTTCTAACACCATACACAAAAATAAACTCAAAATAGATTAAAGATCTAAACGTAAGACCAGAAACTACAAAACTCCTAGAGGAAAACATAGGCAAAACACTCTCTGACATAAATCACAGGAGTATCCTCTATGACCCAGCTCCCAGAGTAATGGAAATAAAAGCAAAAATAAACAAATGGGACCTAATTAAAATTAAAAGCTTTTGCACAATGAAGGAAGCTTTAAGCAAGGTGAAAAGACGGCCTTCAGAATGGGAGAAAATAATAGGAAAAGAGACAACTGACAAAGAATTAATCTCAAAAATATACAAGCAACTCGTGCAGCTCAATTCCAGAAAAATTAACGAGCCAGTCAAAAAATGGGCCAAAGAACTAAACAGAGTATGTCTTTCTCCAAACAAGACATACAGATGGCTAACAAACACATGAAAAGATGCTCAACATCACTCATTATCAGAGAAATGCAAATCAAAATCACAATGAGGTACTATCTCACGCCAATCAGAATGGCTGCTATCAAAAAGTCTACAAACAATAAATGCTGGAGAGGGTGTGGAGAAAAAGGAACCCTCTTACACTGTTGGTGGGAATGCAAACTAGTACAGCCACTATGGAGAACAGTGTGGAGATTCCTTAAAAAACTGGAAATAGAACTGCCATATGACCCAGCAATCCCACTGCTGGACATACACACCAAGGAAACCAGAATTGAAAGAGACATGTGTATCCCAATGTTCATCATAGCACTGTTTACAATAGCCAGGACATGGAAGCAACCTAGATGTCCATCGGCAGATGAATGGATAAGAAAGCTGTGCTACATATACACAATGGAATATTACTCAGCCATTAAAAATAATGCATTTGAATCAGTTCTAATGAGAAGGATGAAACTGGAGCCTATTATACAGTGAAGTAAGTCAGAAAGAAAAACACCAATACAGTATACTAATGCATATATATGGAATTTAGAAAGATGGTGATGATGACCCTATATGTGAGACACCAAAAGAGACACAGATGTAAAGAACAGTTTTTTCGGCTCTGTGGGAGAAGGCGAGGGTGGGATGATTTGAGAAGGTAGTGTTGAAACGTGTATATTATCATATGTGAAGTGGATCGCCAGTCCAGGTTTGATGCGTAAGACAGGGTGCTCGGGGCTGGTGCACTGGGATGACCCTGAGGGACGGGATGGGGAAGGAGGTGGGAGGGGGGTTCTGGATGGGGAACACATGTGCGCCTGTGGCTGGTTCATGTCGATGTTTGGCGAAAACCACTACAGTATTGTAAATTTATTAGCCTCCAATTAAAATAAATAAATTGTTTTTTTTTTTTTAAAAAGAAGACATCCAATAAGGTTGAATCACTGTGTTGTACACCTCAAACTAACATAACATTGCAAATCAGCTATACTGCAATAGTTTGTGTGAAGAGACACATGTAAAGGGAGAATGTCAGGTGATGATGAAGGCAGAGATTAGAGTCACTCACTTGAAAGCCAAGGGATACCAAAGACTGCTGGAAAACCCCCAGAAGCCAAGAAAAGGCAGAGAAGGAGCCCTCTGCAGACTCAGAGGGGGCATGGCCCTACTGACACCTTAATTTCAGACTTCCAGCCTCCAGGACTGAGACAATACATTTCTGTTGCTTTAAGCCACCCGCCTTTCAGTACTCTGTTAAGGCAGTTCTAGAACACTATCACCAATTTTGGTATTGGCAAGTGGGATACTGTATGGCTATAACAAATACCTTAAAATTTCACCCTAAATTTTAAATGTCTTAAAAATTGGAACTGAGTAGTGGGTAGATTTGAGGACTTCCCTGGTGGCTCAGACAGTAAAGCATCTCCCTACAATGTGGCAGACCTGGGTTTGATCCATGGGTTGAGAAGATCCCCTGGAGAAAGAAATGGCAAGGCACTCCAGTACTCTTGCCTGGAACATCCCATGGGCGGAAGAGCCTGGTAGGCTGCAGTCCATGGGGTCACGAAGAGTCGGACATGACTTCACTTCCACTTTCAGTGGGTAGATGAGGGCTTCCCAGGTAGCTCAGTGGCAAAGAATCCACCTGCCAATGCAGGAGACGTGGGCTCAATTCATGGGTAGGGAAGATCCCATGGAAGTTCAGTTCAGTTCAGTTGAGTCACTCAGTCATGTCCGACTCTTTGTGACCCCATGGACTGCAGCACACCAGGCTTCCCTGTCCATCACCAACTCCCAGAGCTTCCTCAAACTCATGTCCAGAGTCAGTGATGCCATCCAACCATCCCATCCTTAATCGACCCCTTCTTCTCCCACCTTCAATCATTCTCAGCATCAGAGTCTTTTCAAATGAGTTAGTTCTCTGCATCAGGTGGCCAAAATATTGGAGTTTCAGCTTCAACATCAGTCTTTCCAATGAATATTCAGGACTGATTTCCTTTAGCATCGACTGGTTAGATCTCCTTGCTGTTCAAGGGACTCTCAAGTGTCTTCTCCAACAGCACGGTTCAAAAGTATCAGTTCTTCAGTGCTCAGCCTTCTTTATAGTCCAACTCTCACATCTGTACATGACTACTGGAAAGACCAAAGCTTTGACTAGATGGACCTTTGCTGGCAAAGTAATGTCTCTGCTTTTTAATATGCTCTGTAGGTTATCATAACTGTTCTTCCAAGAAGTAAGTGTCTTTTAATTTCATGGTTGCAGTCACCATCTGCAGTGATTTTGGAGCCCAAAAAAATAAAGTCTGTCACTGTTTCCATTGTTTCTCCATCTATTTGCCATGAAGGGGTGGGACCAGATGCTGTGATCTTAATTTTCTGAATGTTGACTTTTAAGCCAACTTTTTCACTCTCTTCTTTCACTTTCAACAAGAGGCTCTTCAGTTCCTCTTCACTTTTTGCCCTAAGGGTGGTGTCATCTGCATATCTGAGGTTATTGATATTTCTCCTGGCAATCTTGATTCTAGCTTGTGCTTCATCCAGCCCAGTGTTTCTCATGATGTACTCTGTATTTAAGTTTAAAAAGTAGGGTGACAATATACACCCTTGATGTATTCATTTCCCAATTCGGAACCAGTCTGTTGTTTCATGCTCAGTTCTAACTGTTGCTTCTTGACCTGAATACAGATTTCTCAGGAGGCAGGTCAGGTGGTCTGGTATTCCCATCTCTTTCACAATTTTCCACAGTTCATTCTGATCCATATAGTCAACGGCTTTGGCCGTTGTATAGTCAATAAAGCAGAAGTAGATGTTTTTCTGGAACTCTCTTGCTTTTTCAATGATCCAGTGGATGTTGACACTTTGATCTCTGGTTCCTCTGCCTTTTTTAAAATCCAGCTTGAACATCTGGAAGTTCATGATTCATGTACTGTTGAAGCCTGGCTTGGAGAATTTTGAACATTACTTTGCTAGTGTGTGAGATGAGTTTCAATTGTGCGGTAGTTTGAGCATTCTTTGGCATTGCCTTTCTTTGAGATTGGAATGAAAACTGACCTTTTCCAGTCCTGTGGCCACTGCTGAGTTTTCCAAATTTGCTGGCATATTGAGTGCAGCACTTTCACAGCATCATCTTTCAGGATTTGAAATAGCTCAACTGGAATTCCATCACTTCCACTAGCTTTGTTCATAGTGATGCTTCCTAAGGCCCACTTGACTTCACATTCCAGGATGTCTGGCTCTAGGTGATCACACCATCGTGGTTATCTGGGTCATAAGATTTTTTTGTATACTTCTTCTGTATATTCTTGCCATGTCTTCTTAATATCTTCTGCTTCTATTAGGTCCATACCATATGTGTCCTTTATTGTGCCCATCTTTTCATGACATGTCCCCTTGGTATTTCTAATTTTCTTGAAGAGATCTCTAGTCTTTCCCATTCTATTGTTTTCCTCTATTTCTTTGCATTGATCACTGAGGAAGGCTTTCTTATCTCTCCTTGCTATTCTTTAGAACTCTGCATTCAAATGGGTGTATCTTTCCTTTTCTCCTTTGTCTTTCACTTCTTGGCTTTTCACAGCTACTTGTAAGGCCTCCTCAGACAGCCATTTTTCCTTTTTGCATTTCTTTTTTTTTTTTTTGGTAATGGTCCTGATCACTGCCTCCTGTACAATGTCATGAACCTCCATCCATAGTTCTTCAGGCACTCTATCAGACCTAATCCCTTGAATCTATTTGTCACTTCCACTGTATAATCATAAGGGATTTGATTTAGGTCATACCTGAATGGTCTAGTGGTTTTCCCTACTTTCTTCAATTGAAGTCTGAATTTGGCAACAAGGAATTCATGATCTGAGCCACAGTCAGCTCCCAGTCTTGTTTTTGCTGACTGTATAGAGCTTCTCCATCTTTGGCTGCAAAGAATATAATCAATCTGATTTTGGTATTGACCATGTGGTGATGTCCATGTGTAGAGTCTTCTCTTGTGTTGTTGGAAGAGGGTGTTTGCTATGACCAGTGTGTTCTCTTGACAAAACTCTATTAGCCTTTGCCCTGCTTCATTCTGTACTCCAAGGCCAAATTTGCCTGTTACTCCAGGTATTTCTTGACTTCCCACTTTTGCATTCCAGTCCCCTATAATGTAATGGACATCTTTTTTGGGTGTTAGTTCTGGAAGTTCTTATAGATCTTCATAGAATCATTCCACTTCAACTTCTTCTGTATTACTGGTTGGGGCATAGACTTGGATTACTGTGATATTGAATGGTTTGCCTTGGAAACGAACAGAGATCATTCTGTCGTTTTTGAGATTGCATCCAAGTACTGCATTTCAGACTCTTTTGTTGACCATGATGGCTGCTCCATTTCTTCTAAGGGATTCTTGCCCACCGTAGTAGATATAAAAGTTATCTGAGTTAAATTCACCCATTCCAGTCCATTTTAGTTTGCTGATTCTTAAAATGTCAATGTTCACTCTTGCCATCTCCTGTTTGATCACTTCCAATTTTCCTTGATTCATGGACCTAACATTCCAGGTTCCTATGCAATATTGCTCTTTACAGCATTGGACTTTACTTCCATCACCAGTCACATCCACAGCTGGCTGTTGTTTTTGCTTTGGCTCCATATCTTCATTCTTTCTGGAGTTCTTTCTCCACTGATCTCCTGTAACATATTGGGCACCTACCGACCTGGGGAGTTCATCATTCAGTGTCTTATCTTTTTGCCTTTTCATACTGTTCGTGGGGTTCTCAAGGCAAGAATACTTAAGTGATTTGCCATTCCTTTATCCCCAAATGGCACAAACTTATCCAGTATTATTGCCTGGAAAACTCTACGGACAGAGGAGCCTGGTGGACTGCAATTCATGGGGTCACAAAGAGTTGGACATGACTTAGCGACTGACTACAAACACAAATGGGTAGATGCTAGAAGAATTTTGACGTTCGTGATAGAAGAAGCCTAAATTGCCTCAAAGAGAATTTTGCTTGAAATATTAATATTAAAGGTGCTTTTCGAGAGGTTCTTGCCTGGTGGCTCAGACGGTAAACAATCTGCCTGCAATATAAGATACCCAAGTTCAATCCGTGGATCAGGAAGATCCCCTGCAGAAGGGGATGGCAACCCACTCCAGTATTCTTTCCTGGAGAATCCCATGGACAAAGGAGCCTGGTGGGCTACAGTCCACAGGGTCACCAAGAGTTAAACATGACTAAAGTGACTGGTACTGCTGCTGCTGCTGCTGCTGCTAAGTCGCTTTAGTCGTGTCCGACTCTGTATGACTCCATAGACGGCAGCCCACCAGGCTCCCCCATCCCTGGGATTCTCCAGGCAAGAATACTGGAGTGGGTTGCCATTTCCTTCTCTAATGCATGAAAGTGAAAAGTGAAAGTGAAGTCGCTCAGTCGTGTCCAACTCTTAGCGACCCCATTTAGCTAAGGAAAGTTCCTTGCAAGGTGTAAAAGGTTGTAGTATAGTTTCTCCTTAATGCTTATAAGACGAAGAGAGAGGATAGAGATAAATTAAGGAACACACTGTCAAGCAGAAAGGAATCAGAATTTGAAGATTTGAAATATTCTCAGCCTAACCACATTGCAAAAAATGATAAAGGTCACTCTGAAGAGAACAACAAAGGTGTGGCTGGACAATCTTTAATAAGAGGTTACGAGTATGACTTTAGGATCCAATCAACCACACCAGCAGAAGCTAGGAATAGAGATGTAGCTGTCCAGTTGAGCTCTGTGGATAAACCCCTTTACCAATGGCATGGAGTTCTGTGAATTGCAGGGAGGCTGACAGAGTTTTTGAGAATTTTACAGCTCAATCTGGCCTCGAAGGAATAGAGAGGAACACATGAAGGAAGAATAACTGGAAGAGCCATGGATGCAGACACCAGAGCCAAAGATGTGGTTTTAGTGGGCAGTGCCACTGACCAGGTGTGAGCAGGTGGGCTCAAAGTTAGTGAAGGAGGGTATGGGGCTGCTAGTCAGGGCTAGTGGATGGGGCCGCCACCAGAGTCCATGAGACTGGGGCAGGCATCAGGGATTCAGAACAGGGTCACTTCCCAGGCCTGAGAGCGTGGGATCTCTACCCAGAGATCAGAGGGTGGGGTCACTGCCCAAGCCTGAGAGGGTGGGGTCACTTCCCAGAGATCAGAGGCTGAGGTCAGTGCCCAGATATCAAAGGGTGAGGTCACTCTCCAGGCCTGAGAGGGTGAGGTCAGAGCCCAGATCACAGAATGCTGTCACCATCTGGAGATCAGAGGATGAGATACCTGCCCAGATATCAGAGGGTGGGGTCACAGTTCAAGCCTGAGAGTTCAGGGTGACTTCCAAAAGACCAGAGTGTGGGAGCATAGTCCAGGCCTGAGAGGATGCGGTCACTGTCCAGAGATCAGAGGGTGGGATCTTTCCCCAGAGATCAGAGGGTGAGGTCACTGCACAGGCCTGAGGGGGGAGGTCACTTCCAGAACAGAGAGACTGAGGTCAGTGCCCAGAGATCACAGGGTGAAGTCATGTCCAGCCTTTAGAGAGTGAGGTAACTGCCCAGAGATCAGAGGGTGAGGTCATTGCCCAGAGATCAGAGGGTAGGGTCACTGTCCAGTCCTGAGAGTGTGCTCACTAATGAAAGATCAGAGATGGGGTCACTGCCCTGGCCCGAGTAGGTGGGGTCATTATCTAGGCCTGAGATGGTGGAGTCACTGCCCAGAGATCAGACTGTGATGTCAATATCCAGAGATCAGAGGATGGGCTCTCTGCCCAGAGATCAGAGGGTAAGGTCAGTGCCTAGGTATCAGAGGGTGAGGTCACTTCCCAAAGACCAGAGGGTGTGGTCCTCTCCAGGCATGGGGTGGGGGGGTGCTAACCAAAGTCAGAGGGTGAGGTCACTGCACAGGCCAGAGAGAGTGGGGTTACTGCCAAGAGATCACAGATGGGGTCACTGCCCTGGCCTGAGAAGGTGGGGTCACTGTGCGGAGATCAGAGGGTGGGATCTGTGCCCAGAGATCGGAGATTGAGGTAACTGCCCAGAGATCAGAGGCTGGGGTCACTGTCCAGGTCTGAGAGGGAGGGGTCACTGCCCAGAAATCAGTCTCTGCCCAAAGATCAGAGGGTAGAGTCATAGCCCAGGCCTAGAGCATGTGGATAAATCCCAGGCTTGAGAGGGTGGTGTGACTGCTCAAAGATCAGAGGGTGGGGCACTGTCCAGGCCTAGAGGGCAGGGTAACCATCCAGAGAACAGAGGGTATGATCTCTGCCCAGAGATCAGAGGGTGGGGTCACTGCCCAGAGATCAGAGGCTGAGGTCAGTGCCCAGATATCAGAGGGTGAGGTCACTCTCCAGGCCTGAAAGGGTGAGGTCAGAGCCCAGATCACAGAATGCTGTCACTATCTGGAGATCAGAGGATGAGATACCTGCCCAGATATCAGAGGGTGGGGTCACAGTTCAAGCCTGAGAGTTCAGGGTGACTTCCAAAAGACCAGAGTGTGGGGGCAGAGTCCAGGCCTGAGAGGATGTGGTCACTGTCCAGAGATCAGAGGGTGGGATCTTTCCCCAGAGATCAGAGGGTGAGGTTACTGCACAGGCCTGAGGGGTGGGATCATGGCCAGATCTGATAGAGTGAGGGTGAAGTCACGTCCAGCCGTGAGAGGGTGGGATCTCTGCCCAGAGACGAGAAGGTGGGGTCACTGTCCAGGTCTGAGAGGGCAGGGTCACTGTCCAGAGATCAGACGGTGGGATCTCTGCATACAGATCAGAAGGTGAGGTCACTGCACAGGTCTGAGGGGGTGAGGTCACTTCCAGGACTGAGAGACTGAGGTCAGCACCCAGAGATCAGAGGGTGTGGTCACTCTCCAGTCCTGAGAGGGTGCAGTCACTAACCAGAGATAAGAGGTGGGGTCACTGTCCTGGCCTGAGAGGGTGAGGTCACTGCCCAGGTCTGAGAGGGTAGGGTTACTGCCCAGAGATCAGAGACTGGGTCACCTCCCTGGCCCGAGTAGG
This sequence comes from Bos indicus x Bos taurus, assembly GCF_003369695.1. Lineage (NCBI taxonomy): Eukaryota > Metazoa > Chordata > Mammalia > Artiodactyla > Bovidae > Bos > Bos indicus x Bos taurus. The sequence continues at coordinate 141,573,054 of NC_040105.1, read as the reverse complement.
TGGCTTATTGTCCAGGCCTGAGTTGGTGAGGTCACTGCCTTGAGATGAGATGGTGTGTCATTATCCAGAGATCAGAGGGCGGGATATCTGCCCAGAGATCTGTCTCTGCCCAGAAATCATCGGGTGAAGTCACTGTTCAGAGATCAGAAGGTGATGTCACTATCCTTAGATCAGAGGGTGGGGTCAATGCTTAGAGATCAGAGGGTGAGGTCATTTCCCAGAGTTCAGAGGGTGGGGTCACTGCCCAGAGATCAGAGGTGGGATCTGCCCAGAGATCAGAGGGTAGAGTCACTGTCCAGAGATCAGAAGGTGATGTCCCTGTTCACAGATCAGAGGGTTGGTCACTGCCCAGAGATAACAGAGTAGGGTCATTGTCCAGAGGTCAGAGACTGGGTCACCTCCCTGGCCCAAGTAGGTGGCTTATTGTCCAGGCCTGAGTTGGTGAGGTCACTGCCTTGAGATCAGATGGTGTGTCATTATCCAGAGATCAGAGGGCGGGATATCTGCCCAGAGATCAGTCTCTGCCCAGAAATCATCGGGTGATGTCACTGTTCAGAGATCAGAGGGTGATGTCACTATCAAGAGATCAGAGGGTGGGGTCATTGCCAGACCTGAGTGACTGAGGTCACTGAAAAGAGACCAGAGGGTCAAGTCACGTCCAGCCATGACAGGGTGAGGTAATTGCCCAGAGATCAGAGACTGAGGTCATTGCCCAGAGATCAGAGGGTGGGGTGACTGCCCCAGACCACAGGGTAAGGTCAGTGCCTTGATATGAGAGGGTGAGGTTACTTCCCAAAGATCACAGTGTATGGTCACTCTCCAAGCCAGAGGGGAGGGGGTCACTAAACAGAGACAGAGAGTGAGTTCACTGCTGGGGTCACTGTCCAGGCCTGGGATGGTGGGGTCACTGTCCAGGCCTGAGAGGGTGGGATCACTGTCCATAAATCAGAGGGTAGGATCTGTGCCCAGAGATAAGAGGCTGGGGTCACTGTTCAGAGTTCAGAGTGCAGGGTCACTGTCTAGAGATCAGAGGGTGAGGTGTCTGCCCAAAGATCAGAGGGTGGGATCACAGTCTACTCCTGAGAGTATGGGTCACTGCTAAAACATCAGAGGGTGAAGACACTGTCCAGGCCTGAGAGGGTGGGGTCACTGTCTAGAGATCAGAGGGTGGGATTTCTGCTCAGAGATCAGAGGGTCGTCACTGGCCCGAGATTAGAGGGTGGGATCACTGACTAGAGATCAGAGGGTAGGGTCACTCTCTAGTCCTGAGAGGGCGCGGTCACTAATGAGTGATCAGAGATGGGGTCACTGCCCTGGCCTGAGTAGGTGGGGTCGCTGTCCAGGCATGAGATGGTGGAGTCACTACCCAGAGATCAGATGGTGATGTCAATATCCAGAGATCAGAGGGTGGGATCTCTGCCCAGAGATCAGAGTAGGGGTCAGTGCACAGAGATCAGAAGGTGAGGTCATTGCCCAGAGATCAGAGGGTAAGGTCAGTCCCTTGATATTAGAGGGTGTGGTCACTCTCCAGGCATGCAGTGTGGAGGTTCCTAACAAAAGTCAGAGGGTGAGGTCACTGCACAGACCTGAGAAGGTGGGGATACTGTCCAGAGTTCAGAGGGTGGGATCTTTCCCCAGAGATCAGAGGGAGGGTCAGTGCCCAGAGATCAGAGTATGAGGTCACTGTCCAGCTCTGAGAGGGTAGGATCATTGTCCAGATATCAGAGGGTGGGATCTCTGCCCAGAGCTCAGAAGGTGGGGTCAGAGTCCAGGTCTGAGAGGGCAGGTTCACTGTGCAGAGATCAGAGGGTGGGATCTCTGCACACAGATCAGAAGGTGAGGTCAATTCCCAAAGACGAGAGGGTGTGGTCACTCTCCAAGCCAGAGGGGAGGGGTCACTAACCAGAGACAGAGAGTGAGGTCATTGCTGGGGTCACTGTCCAGGCCTGAGAGGGTGGTGTCACTGCCCAGAGATCAGAGGCTGGAGTCACTATCCAAAGATCAGAGGGTTGGGTCACTGTCTCGTCTCCGAATCACTTTTAAAGTATCGGAGGGTAAGGCCACTGTCCAGGTCTGAGAAGGTGGGGTCACTGCACAGAGATCAGAGGGTGCGGTCACTACTCAGAGTTCTGAGATGACGTCACTGTCCAGAGATGAGAGGGTGGGGGTCAGTGCCCAGAGATCAGAGGCTGGGGTCACTGCCCAGAGACTGGAGGGGGTTCACTGCCCAGAAATATAGGGCGAGGTCACTGCCCAGAGATCAGAGGGTGATGTCAGTACCCAGAGATCAGAGCATGGGTTCACTGCCTGGAGATCAGAGATGGGATCTTCCCAGAGATCAGAGGGTAGAGTCACTTTCCAGAGATCAGATGGTGATGTCACTTTCCACAGATCAGAGGCTAGCATCAGAGCCCAGAGATCAGAGGCTAGGGTCACTGCCCAGAGATCAGAAAGCGGGGTCACTGCCCAGAGTTCAGAGGGTAATGTCACTGCCCAGAGAGCAGAGGGTGGGATTCCTTCCCAGAAATCAGAGGGTGTGGTCACTGCACAGGCCTGAATGTGTGGGGTTACTCCCCAGAGGTCAGAGATGGGGTCACTGTCCTGGCCTGAGAGTGTGGGGTCACTGTCCAGAGATCAGAGGGTGAGGTGTCTGCCCAAAGATCAGAGGGTGGGGTCACAGTCTAGTCCTGAGAGTATGGGTGACTGTGAAACATCAGAGGGTGAGGTCGCTGCCCAGAGATCAGATGGTGAGGTCACAGATCAGGCCTGACAGTGTGAGGTCACTCCACAGAGAACAGAGCGTGAGGTCACTGGCCAGGCATGAAAGGGTGGGGTTACTGCCCAGACATCAGAGATAGATGAGAAGGTGAGGTCACTGCACAGAGATCAGAGGATGAGCTGTCTGCCCAGAGATCAAAGGATGGGGTCACTGTCTAGTCCTGAGAGTATGGGATCACTGCTAAAACATCAGAGGGTGAGGACACTGTCCAGGCCTGAGAGGGTGGGGTCAGTGTCTAGAGATCAGAGGGTCGTCACTGGCCCAAGATTAGAGAGTGGGATCACTGACTAGAGATCAGAGGGTAGGGTCACTGTCCAGTGATCAGAAGGTATGTTCACTCTCTAGTCCTGAGAGGGTGCAGTCACTACTGAGTGATCAGAGATGGGGTCACTGCCCTGGCCTGAGTAGGTGGGGTCGCTGTCCAGGCATGAGATGGTGGAGTCACTACCTGGAGATCAGTTGGTGATACCAATATCCAGAGATCAGAGGGTGGGATCTCTGCCCAGAGATCAGAGAGGGGTCAGTGCACAGAGATCAGAGTGTGGGGTCACTGCGAAGAGATCAGAAGGTAAGGACAGTGCCTTGATATTAGAGGGTGTGGTCACTCTCCAAGCATGCATTGGGGTGGGGGGGGCGGTTTGCTAACCGAAGTCAGACGGTGAGGACACTGCACAGACCTCAGAGGGTGGGGTTACTGCCCAGAGATCAGAGGGTGGGTTCTTTTCCCAGAGATCAGAGGGAGGGTCACTGTCCAGAGATCACAGAATGAGGTCACTGTCCATGTCTGAGAGGGTGGGGTCAATGTGCAGAGATCATTGGGTGGGATCTCTGCCCACAGATCAGAAGGTGGGGTGAGTGTCCAGGTCAGAGAGGGCAGGGTCACTGTCCAGAGATCAGAGGATGGGATCTCTGCACACAGATCAGGTGAGGTCAACTGCACAGGTCTGAGGCAGTGGGGTCACTTCCAAGACTGAGTGACTGAGGTCAGTTCCCAGAGATCACAGGGTGAAGTCATGTCCAACTTTGACAGGGTGAGGTCACTGCCTAGAGATCAGCAGCTGGGGTCTCTGTCCATGTCTGAGAGGATGGGGTCACTGCACAGAGATCAGAGGGTGATGTCACTACCCAGGGATCAGAGGCCTGGGTCAGTATCCTTAGATCAGAGGGTGGGGTCAATGCTCAGAGATCAGAGGCTGAGGTCATTGAGCCGAGATCAAAGGGTGGGGTTACTACCCAGAGACCACAGGGTAAGATCAGTGCCTTGATATGAGAGGGTGAGGTCACTTCCCAAAGATCAGAGGGTATGGTCACTCTCCAAGCCATATGGGAGGGGTCACTAACCAGAGACAAAGGATGAGGTCACTGCTGGGGTCACTGTCCAGGCCTGGGATGGTGAGGTCACTGTCCAGACCTGAGAGGGCGGGGTCAATGCCCAGAGATCAGAGGCTGGGGTCACTTTCAAGAGATCAGAGGGTTGGGTCACTGTCTTGTCTGGTCTCCGGTTCACTGTTAAAACATTGGAGGTTAAGACCACTGTCTAGATCTGAGAGGACGGGGTCACTGCACAGAGATCAGAGGCTGAATTCACTACTCAGAGTTCTGAGTATGAGGTCACTGTCCAGAGATGAGAGGGTGGGGTCAGTGCCCAGAGATCAGAGCATGGGTTCACTGCCCAGAGATGAGAGGTGGGATCTGCCCAGAGATCAGAGGGTAGTGTCACTCCCCAGAGACCAGAAGGTGGGATTCCTGCCCCCAAATCAGAGGGTGTGGCCACTGTACAGGCCTGAGAGGGTGGGGTTACTCCCTAGAGATCAGAGATAGGATCACTGTCCTGGCCTGAGAGTGTGGGGTCACTGTCAGGCCTGAGAGGGTGGGATCACTGTCCATAGATCAGAGAGTGGGATCTGTGCCCAGAGATCAGAGGCTGGGGTCATTGTTCACTGATCAGAGTGTGGGGTCACTGTCCAGAGATGAGAGTGTGAGGTGTCTGCCCAAAGATCAGAGGGTGGGGTCATGGTCTAGTCCTGAGAGCATAGGTCACTGCTAAAACATCAGAGGGTGACGACACTGTCCAAGCCTGAGAGGGTGAAGTCACTGCCCAGAGCTCAGATGGTGAGGTCACAGATTGGGCCTGAGAGCATGAGGTCACTCCACAGAGAACAGAGCGTGAGATCACTGCTGAGCATGAGAGGGTGGGGCTACTGCCGAGACATCAGAGATAGAAGAGAAGGTGAGGTCACTGCACAGAGATCAGAGGATGAGCTGTCTGCCCAGAGATCAAAGGGTGGGGTCACTGTCTAGTCCTGAGAGTATGGGAATCACTGCTAAAACATCAGAGGGTGAGGACAGTGTCCAGGCTTGAGAGGGTGGGGTCGCTGTCTAGAGATCAGGGGGTGGGACTCTGCCCAGAGATCGGAGAGTCCTCACTATCCAGAGATTAGAGGGTGGGATCACTGCCCAGAGATCAGAAGGTGGGGTCACGGTCCAGTGATCAGAGGGTATGGTCACTCTCCAGTCCTGAGAGGGTGTGGTCACTAATGAGAGATCAGAGATGTGGTCACTGCCCTGGCCTGAGTAGGTGGGTTCATTGTCCAGGCCTGAGATTGTGGAGTCACTACTTGGAGATCAGACGGTGATGTCAATATCCAGAGATCAGAGGGTGGGATCTCTGCCCAGAGATCAGAGTGGGGGTCAGTGCCCAGAGATCAGAGGGTGGGGTCACTGCAAAAAGACCAGAGGGTAAGGTCAGTGCCTTGATATTAGAAGGTGTGGTCACTCTCCAGACATGCAGTGCAGGGGTTGCTAACCAAAGTCAGAGGGTGAGGTCACTGCACAGACTTGAGAGGGTGGGGTTACTGCCCAGAGATCAGAGGGTTGGATCTTTCCCCAGAGATCAGAGGGAGGGTCACTGTCCAGATATCAGAGGATGGGATCTCTGCCCAGAGATCAGAAGCTGGGGTGAGTGTCCAGGTCTCAGAGGGCAGGTTCACTATCCATAGATCAGAGGGTGGGGTCACTGCCCAGAGACCAGAAAGTGGGGTCACTGCCCAGAGTTCAGATGGTAGGGTCACTGCCAGAGAAAATAGGGTGGCATCTATGCAAACAGATCAGATGGTGAGGTCACTACACAGGCCTGAGGGGGTGGGGTCACTTCCAGGACTGAGAGACTGAGGTCAGTGCCCAGAGATCACAGGGTGAAGTCTTGTCCAGCCTTGAGAGGGTGAGGTAACTGCCCAGAGATCAGAGGTTTAGGTCAATATCAAGAGATCAGAGGGTGAGGTCACTATCCAGAGATCAGATGCTGGGGTCACTATCCTTAGATCAGAGGGTGGGGTCATTGCTCAGAGATCAGAGGGTGGGTCCATGCTCAGAGACCACATTGTAAGATCAGTGCCTTGATCTGAGAGGGTGAGGTCACTCTCCAAGCCAGAGAGGAGGGGTCACTAACCAGAGACCAAGGGTGAGGTCACTGCTGTGGTCAATGACCAGGCCTGTGAAGGTGGGGTCACTGTCCAGGCCTGAGAGGGTGGGGTCACTGCACAGAGATCAGAGTGTGATGTCACTGCCCAGAGACCAGAGGGTGGAATACCTGCCCCGAAATCAGAGGGTGTGGTCACTGCAGAGGCCTGAGAGGGTGGGGTCAATTCCATGACTGAGAAACTGAGATCAGTGCCCAGATATCACAGGGTGAAGTCATGTTCAGCCTTGAGAGGGTGAGGTAACTGCCCAGAGATCAGAGGGTGATGTCACTACCCAGGGATCAGAGGGTTGGGTCAGTATCCTTAGATCAGAGGGTGGGGTCAATGCTCAGATCAGAGGCTGAGGTCACTGCCCAGAGATCAGATGTTGGGGTCACTGCCCAGAAACCACAGGGTAAGGACAGTGACTTGATATGAGAGGGTGATGTCACTTCCCAAACATCAAAGGGTGTGGTTACTCTACGAGCCAGAGAGGAGAGGTCACTAATCAGAGACAAAGTGTGAGGTCACTACTGGGGTCACTCTCCAGGCCTGGGATGGTGGGGTCACTGTCCAGGTCTGAGAGGTGGGGTCACTGCCCAGAGATCCGAGGCTGGGGTCACTGTCCATGTCTGAGAGGGCGAGGTCACTGCACAGAGATCAGAGGGTGATGTCACTATCTAGGTATCAGAGGGTTGGGTCACTGTCTTGTCCCGAGAGTGTGGGATCTCTGTTAAAACATTGGAGGGTAAGGCCACTGTCCATGTCTGAGAGGGTGAGGGGTCACTGGCCAGAGGTGAGAGGGTGGGGTCAGTGCCGAGAGATCAGAGGGAGGTGTCACTGCCCCGAAACCAGAGGGTGGGGTCACTTCGAAGATATCATAGGGTGGGGTCACTGCCCAGAGATCAGAGGGTGATGTCAGTATCCAGAAATCAGAGCATGGTTTCACTGCCGAGAGATCAGAGGTGGGATCTGCCCGGAGATCAGAGGGTAGAGTCACTGTCCAGAGATCAGCTGGTGATGTCACTGTCCACAGATCAGAGGTTAGGGTCAGAGCCCAGAGATCAGAGGCTAAGGTCACTGCCCAGAGATCAGACAGTGGGGTCACTGCCCACAGTTCAGAGTGTAGTGTCACTGCCCAGACACCAGAGTGTGGGATTCCTGCCCAGAAATCAGAGGGTGTTGTCACTTGTATAGGCCTGAGAGGGTGGGGTTACTCCCCAGAGATCAGACATGGGGTCACTGTCGTGGCCTGAGAGGGTCGGGTCCCTGGCCAGGCCTGAGAGGGTGGGGTCACTGTCCATATATCAGAGGGTAGGATCTGTGCCCAGAGATCAGAGGCTTGGGTTACTGTTCAGAGATCAGAGTGTGGGGTCACTGTCCAGAGATGAGAGTGTGAGGTGTCTGCCCAGAGATCAGATGGTGAGGTCACAGATCAGGCCTGACAGTGTGAGGTCACTCCGCAGAGAACAGAGCGTGAGGTCACTGCCCAGGCATGAGAGGGTGGAGTTACTGCCGAGACATCAGAGATAGATGAGAAGGTGAGGTCACTGCAGAGATCAGAGGATGAGCTGTCTGCCCAAAGATCAGAGGGTGGGGTCACGGTCTAGTCCTGAGAGTATGGGATCACTGCTGAAACATCAGAGGGTGAGGACACTGTCCAGGCCTGAGAGGGTGGGGTCACTGTCTAGAGATCAGGGGGTGGGATCTCTGCCCAGAGACCAGAGAGTCGTCACTGTCCAGAGATTAGAGGGTGGGATTACTGACCAGAGATCAGAGGGTAGGGTCACTGCCCAGAGATCAGAAGGTGGGGTCACTGTCCAGTGATCAGAGGATATGTTCACTCTCTAGCCCTGAGAGGGTGCAGTCACTAATGAGAGATCAGAGATGGGGTCACTGCCCTGGCCTGAGTAGGTGGGGTCATTGTCCAGGCCTGAGATGGTGGAGTCACTACCTGGAGATCAGTCGGTGATGTCAATATCCAGAGATCAGAGGGTGGGATCTCTGCCCAGAGATCAGAGGGTGAGGTCATTGCCCAGAGATCAGAGCGTGGGGTCAGTGCCTTGATATTAGAGGGTGTGGTCACTCTCCAGGCAGGCAGTGCGAGGGTTGCTAACCAAAGTCAGAATCAGGTCATTGCACAGACCTGAGAGGGTTGGGTTACTGCCCTGAGATCAGAGGGTGTGATCTTACCCTAGAGATCAGAGGGAGGGTCACTGTCCAGAGATCAGAGAGTGAGGTCACTGCCCAGAGATCAGAGGGTGATGTCAGTACTCAGAAATCAGAGCATGGTTTCACTGCCGAGAGATCAGAGGTGGGATCTGCCCAGAGATCAGAGGGTACAGTCACTGTCCAGAGATCAGAAGGTGATGTCACTGTTCACAGATCAGAGGGTAGGATCAGTGCCCAGAGATCAGCAGGTAGGGTCACTGCCCAGAGATAACAGAGTAGGGTCATTGACCAGAGATCAGAGTATAAGGTCACTGCCCAGAGTCCAGAGGGTGGGATTACTACCCAGAAGTCAGAGGGTGTGGTCACTGCACAGGCCTGAGAGGGTGGGGTCACTGTCCAGAGATCAGAGAGTGGGGTCACTCTGCAGGTCTAGAGGGAGGGGTCACTGCCCAGAAATCAGTCTCTGCCCAGAGATCAAAGGGTGGGGTGACTGTCTAGTCCTGAGATTATGGGAATCACTGCTAAAACATCAGAGGGTGAGGACACAGTGCAGGCCTGAGAGGGTAGGGTCACTGTCTAGAGATCAGAGGGTGGGATCTCTGCCCAGAGATCAGAGGGTCGTCACTGTCCAGAGATTAGAGGGTGGGATCACTGACCAGAGATCAAGGTGTAGGGTCACTGCCCAGAGATCAGAAGGTGGGATGTCCAGTGATCAAAGGGTATGGTCATTCTCCTGTTCTGAGAGGGTGCGGTCACTAATGAGAGATCAGAGATGGCGTCACTGCCCTGGCCTGAGTAGGTGGAGTCATTGTCCAGGCCTGAGATGGTGGAGTCACTACCCGGAGATCAGATGGTAATGTCAATACCCAGAGATCAGAGGGTGGGATCTCTGCCCAGAGATCAGAGTGAAGTCAGTGCACAGAGATCAGAGGATGAGGTCATTGCCCTGAGATCAGAGGGTGGGGAAGGTCAGCACCTTGATATGAGAGGGAAAGGTCAATTCCCAAAGATCAGAGGGTGTGGTCAGTCTCCAGGCCAAAGGGGAGGTGTAACTAACCAGAGAGAGAGAGGGTGAGGTCACTGGGCAGGCCTGAGAAGGTGGGGTTACTGCACACAGATCAGAGAGTGGGTTCACGGTCCAAGCCTGAGAGTTCGGGTCACTCCTGAACTCTATAGTGGGGCTGGTCCAGGCCTGAAAGGATGTGGTCACTGTCCAGAGATCAGAGGGTGGGGTCAGTGCCCAGAGATCAGAGGGAGGGTCACTGTCTAGAGATCAGAGTATGAGGTCACTGTCCAGGTCTGAGAGGGAGGTTCACTGTCCAGAGATCAGAGGGTGAGGTCACTGCCCAGAGATCAGAGGGTGATGTCAGTACTCAGAAATCAGAGCATGGGTTCACTGCCGAGAGATCAGAGGTGGGATCTGCCCAGAGATCAGAGGGTACAGTCACTGTCCAGAGATCAGAAGGTGATGTCACTGTTCACAGATCAGAGGGTAGGATCAGTGCCCAGAGATCAGCAGGTAGGGTCACTGCCCAGAGATAACAGAGTAGGGTCATTGACCAGAGATCAGAGTATAAGGTCACTGCCCAGAGTCCAGAGGGTGGGATTACTACCCAGAAGTCAGAGGGTGTGGTCACTGCACAGGCCTGAGAGGGTGGGGTCACTGTCCAGAGATCAGAGAGTGGGGTCACTCTGCAGGTCTAGAGGGAGGGGTCACTGCCCAGAAATCAGTCTTTGCCCAGGGATCAAAGGGTGGGGTGACTGTCTAGTCCTGAGATTATGGGAGTCACTGCTTAAACATCAGAGGGTGAGGACACAGTGCAGGCCTGAGAGGGTAGGGTCACTGTCTAGAGATCAGAGGGTGGGATCTCTGCCCAGAGTTCAGAGGGTCGTCACTGTCCAGAGATTAGAGGGTGGGATCACTGACCAGAGATCAGGGTGTAGGGTCACTGCCCAGAGATCAGAAGGTGGGATGTCCAGTGATCAAAGGGTATGGTCATTCTTCTGTTCTGACAGGGTGCGGTCACTAATGAGAGATCAGAGATGGGGTCGCTGCCCTGGCCTGAGTAGGTGGAGTCATTGTCCAGGCCTGAGATGGTGCAGTCACTACCTGGAGATCAGATGGTAATGTCAATACCCAGAGATCAGAGGGTGGGATCTCTGCCCAGAGATCAGAGTGAGGGTCAGTGCACAGAGATCAGAGGGTGAGGTCATTGCCCTGAGATCAGAGGGTGGGGAACGTCAGTGCCTTGATATGAGAGGGAAAGGTCAATTCCCAAAGATCAGAGGGTGTGGTCAGGCTCCAGGCCAAAGGGGAGGTGTAACTAACCAGAGAGAGAGAGGGTGAGGTCACTGGGCAGGCCTGAGAAGGTGGGGTTACTGCACACAGATCAGAGAGTGGGTTCACGGTCCAAGCCTGAGAGTTCGGGTCACTCCTGAACTCTGTAGTGGGGCTGGTCCAGGCCTGAAAGGATGTGGTCACTGTCCAGACATCAGAGGGTGGGGTCAGTGCCCAGAGATCAGAGGGTATGGTCACTGTCCAGGCCTGAGAGGGCAGGGTCACTATACACAGATCAGAGGGTGGGGTCATTGCCCAGAGATCAAAGGGTGAGGCCACAGTCCAGGCCTGAGAGTGTGGTCACTCCAAAGAGAACAGAGGGCGAGGTCACTGCCTAATGATCAGAGGGTGGGGTCACTGTCCAGTGACTGATATTGTGGGATCTCTGTCTAAAGATCAGAGGATGTGTCACTGCCCAGAGATCAGACAGTGGGGTCACTGCACAAAGATCAGAGGACAAAGTTACCACCCAGGGTGCAGAGGGCCAGGCTGCCTCCTGTTTCTCTGAAGGCAGAGCTGCTCCTTCGGTTGCAGAGGGCAGGCCTCCTGCCCATGATGGAGGCAGGTGGCCACCGGGGACTGTCCACGTTCTGGGTTCCAGAGAGTGGGGCTCTCTCCTGGGTCCAGCGGTTGGAGTCTCTGCACAGGGCTCAAGGTTCAGACTTCCTCCTTTCCTGAGGGCAGGGCTTCCTCCCGGTTACAGAGGGCGGGGCTAAGTCCTCAGCAGCAGAGGGCAGCATAGCTGCTCGGGTCTGAGGGGCAGAACCTCCACGCAGGGCTTGGGGACACCACCGAGAGCCAGGGGGCCTGGCCACCTCTTCTTTCCAGATGGTGGGCTGCCACCTAGAGCTGAGGTGGGCCAGTGGGTAGAGCCACAGAGAATTCTTCTAAACCCGTTATTCCTAATGGGATTTGCCCTGTTGTGTTACAAACTGTTTTAAAGCAGCGACAGCTTTTTTTCCTTCCAGTTTCCCTGTTTTGGAATGGAAATGTTTGTCCTATGCCTGTCCCACTGTTATATCTTGAAAGCAGGTAACTGTTTTCTAGGTTTCACAGATTCACAGCTGGAGAGAAACTTTACCCCAGGATCGACCCATACCTCATTTAGATGATATTTAGATGTGATTTTGGACTTGAGTTGATCCTAAAATGCGTTAAGACTTGGGGGGCGATTAGAATGTGATGAATGTATTTTTCACGTGGAGAAGACATGAGTTTTGGGGGGGAGGCAAAGGGCAGATTGTTATCGGTTGGATTGTGTCCCCAGGAAAGGATATATTGAAGTCTTCACCCCCAGTGTCTCAGGATGTGACCTTATGTGGAAATAGAGTCATTCCAGATATAATTAGTTAAAATAACAACAGAATGGGAAAGACTAGAGATCACTTCAAGAAAATTAGAGACACCAAGGGGACATTTCATGCGAAGATGGGCTCGGTAAAGGACAGAAATGGTATGGACTTAACAGAAGCAGAAGATATTAAGAAGAGATGGCAAGAATACACAGAAGAACTGTACAAAAAAGATCTTCATGACCCAGATAATCACAATGGTGTGATCACTGACCTAGAGCCAGACATCCTGGAATGTGAAGTCAAGTGGGCCTTAGAAAGCCCACTATGAACAAAGCTAGAGGAGGTGATGGAATTCCAGTTGAGCTATTTCAAATCCTCAAAGATGATGCTGTGAAAGTGCTGCACTCAATATGCCAGCAAATTTGGAAAACTCAGCAGTGGCCACAGGACTGGAAAAGGTCAGTTTTCATTCCCATTCCTAATAAAGGCAATGCCAAAGAATGCTCAAACTACCGCAGAATTGCACTCGCCTCACACACTAGTAAAGTAATGCTCAAAATTCTCAAAGCCAGGCTTCAGCAATACGTGAACTGTGAACTTCCAGATGTTCAAGCTGGTTTTAGAAAAGGCAGAGGAACCAGAGATCAAATTGTCAACATCCTCTGGATCATCAAAAAAGCGAGAGAGTTCCAGAAAAACAACTATTTCTGCTTTATTGACTATGCCAAAGCCTTTGACTGTGGGGATCACAATAAACTGAGGAAAATTCTGAAAGAGATGGGAATACCAGACCACCTGACCTGCCTCTTGAGAAACCTATATGCAGGTCAGAAAGCAACAGTTAGAACTGGACATGGAACAACAGATTGGCTCCAAATAGGAAAAGGAGTACGTCAAAGCTGTATACTGTCACCCTGCTTATTTAACTTATATGCAGAGTACATCATGAGAAATGCTGGGCTGGAAGAATCACAAGCTGGAATCAAGATTGCCGGGAGAAATATCAATAACCTCAGATATGCAGATGACACCACCCTTATGGCAGAAAGTGAAGAGGAACTCAAAAGCCTCTTGATGAAAGTGAAAGAGGAGAGTGAAAAAGTTGGCTTAAAGCTCAACATTCAGAAAACGAAGATCATGGCATCTGGTCTTAGTTTTGGCATCACTTCATGGGAAATAGATGGTGAAACAGTGGAAACAGTGTCAGACTTTATTTTTCTGGGCTCCAAAATCACTGCAGATGGTGATTGCAGCCATGAAATTAAAAGACGCTTACTCCTTGGAAGGAAAGTTATGACCAACCTAGATAGCATATTCAAAAGCAGAGACATTACTTTGCCCAAAAAGGTCCATATAGTCAAGGCTGTGGTTTTTCCTGTGGTCATGTATGGATATGAGTTGGACTGTGAAGAAAGCTGAGCACCAAAGAATTGATGCTTTTGAACTGTGGTGTTGGAGAGGACTCTTGAGAGTCCCTTGGACTGCAAGGAGATCCAACCAGTCCATTCAGAAGGAGATCAGCCCTGGGATTTCTTTGGAAGGAATGATGCTAAAGCTGAAACTCCAGTACTTTGGCCACCTCATGTGAAGATTTGACTCATTGGAAAAGACTCTGGTGCTGGGAGGGATTGGGGGCAGGAGGAGAAGGGGACGACAGAGGATGAGATGGCTGGATGGCATCACCAACTCAACGGACGTGAGTTTGAGTGACTCTGGGAGTTGGTGATGGACAGGGAGGCCTGGCATGCTGTGATTCATGGGGTCGCAAAGAGTCGGACACAACTGAGTGACTGAACTGAACTGAACTGTGGGACCATGGCCCCACGAACACCAAGCTTTTAGGCTTGTAGCCCCCAAGACTCTGAGACAGCAAATTTCTGTCGTTTTCAACCGTCCAGTTTGTGATGCTTTATTACAGCAGCCCAAGAAAACTAATACAGACTCTGATACTCCTAGCTGTCCCACACATTGCTAATCCTCCATCCTACTCATGCTCTGAATCCCCATGCTAGACCACCCTTCCGTGAAAATACCCTCATTGACCGGCTTGGGCTCTGACACTCCACACTGAGCTGCTCATAAACTGCTCATCAATGTAATGCCTTCCTCTCTCCTCCTGGATTCTGATTCTTTACACCGAATCAAAGAAAGAAAGTGAAGTCGCTCAGTCATGTCCAACTCTTTTTGACCCCGTGGACTGTAGCCCGCCAGGCTCCTCCATCTATGGGATTTTCTAGGCAGGAATACTGGAGTGGGTTGCCGTTTCCTTCTCCATATCAACCCCCTAGAAAAACATCCTTCTCAGGCTCTGACTCCACCCCAGGCTGCCTTCATCTATGGTTTTCCCCCTTACCACAACTGAGCAGCCCGACCCAGCACCACTCCTCTGCTTGGACAGCTATCTTGCTCTGTCCCATCTATTGACTTTAGGACTAAATTTTTATAGAAGAGATGGGAAGCGAAGGAAAGGAAGGGGTAAAAGAAGAGTCAGACTTGGTTTTAAGAAATAAAATATGAAATATGAAGTCAAAGTCTCTTTCATATTCTTTCATGGTCTCATTCACCTCCCTTTCCCCACAGGGGTACTACTATCCTAAATGTTTTTCTCTTTCATGCAGGATTTTATACTGCTACTACTACATAAATGGTTACCCATAAACATGATTCAAACTTCAAATAAATTATATCATTCTGCAGCTTACTGGGTTTTGCTCAATATTATGTTTTTAAAGTACACGTTGTTAATACATAGCTCCAAGTCTTTCACTTAAGTTACTGCATAAGCATGAGTGTAGCGTAATTTTTATTTACTGAATCTCCTGTTGATGGGCATTTAGTAAGTCCCACATTATAACCGTGGATTTGTCATATTTTACATTCTCTATATCATTTTTGTTTCATGTGTTTAGAGGCTCTGTGTTTTGGTGCATGTATATTTTAGAATCATTTGGTTTCCTGGTGGATTGATCCTTTTAGCATTATGTAATGTGCCTCTTTGTGTCTACCAAGTAAAGTCTACTACATCTGATATAAATATGGTTGGTCTTGCTTTCTTTTAAAATTAATATTTGCTTTGAATACTTTGTTCCATTATATTACATTCAACTTATGTATGTCATTATGTATGAAGTGAGTGCATCTCTTATAGACATACATAGTTGGAGAATATTTTTAATCCACTCTGCTAATCTCTGTCTTTTAATAGGTTTGGGTTTTTTTTTTTTTAGTTTTCTTTTTTTACTAAAGTATAGTTGATATATTAGTTTCAGGTGTACCACATAGTGATTCAACATTATATACAGTAAAAATTGATTACCACAATAATTCTAGTAACCATCTCTCAGCATACAAAGTTATTGCGATATTATTGTGCTGTATATTACATCCCTGTGATTATTTCACGATTGGAAGTTTGTGCCTCTTAATCCCATTAACCTATTTCACCCAACCTCCTACTCCCCTCCCCTCAGGAGACCACTGGTTTGTTCTCTGCTATCTATGAGTCTGTTTCTGTTTTGTTTCATTTGTTCATTTGTTTCATTTTATAGGTTTCACAGTATATATATATCACACAGTATTTAGCTTTCTCTAACATTTCAATTTGCATAACACCTTCTAGGTCCATGCATATTGTCACAGATGGCAAGATTTCATTCTTTTTTTATGGTTGAGTAATATTCCATTATGGGCTTCCCTGGTAGCTCAGACAGTAAAGAATTCACCTGCAATGCGGGAGACCTGGATTCGAGCCCTGGGTTGGGAAGATCGCCTGGGGGAGGGCATGGCAACCACTCCAGAATTCTTCCCTGGAGAATCTCCATGGACAGAGGAGCCTGGTGGGCTCCAGTCCATGGGGTCGCAAAGAGTCGGACATGACTGAAACTTAGCACACACACATGGTAGTTCCAGTTTTAATGTTCTGAGGAAACCTCCTAATTGTTTTTCATAGTGGCTGTACCAATTTTACATTTCCTCCAACAGTGCATGAAGGTCTCCTTTTCTGCACACCCTCTTGAACACTTGATCTTGTTATCGTGGTGACAGTCACTCTGACGGGTGTGAAATGATAACTCATTGTGGTTTTGATTTGCATTTCCTTGACGATTACCGATGTTGAGCATCTTTTCGTGTGTCTTTTGGCTCTCTGTCTTTCTCAGGAAAATGTGTATTCAGGTCCTCTGCCCATTTTTTTAATATGACTGGATTTTTAAAATATTTAGTTGTGTGATTCTTTACATATTTTGGATATTAACCTCTTATCAGGTATTTCACTTGCAAATATCTTCCCCCATTCAAGAGGTTGCCTATTCATTTTGCTGATGGTTTGCTTCACTATGAAAAAGATTTTTAAAATGTAATCCATTTGTTTATTTTTGCTTTTTATTTCCCTTGCCTGACGAGACATTTCCAAAGAAATATTGCTAAGACCAGTGTCAAAGGGCATACTATACTGCCTGTGTTTTTCTCTAAGAATTTTATGGTTTCAGGTGTTACATTTAAATCTTTAATTCATTTTGGGTTTATTTTTGTGTAATGATGTAGACAGTGGTCTGGTTTCATTTTTTACAGCTGTCTGGTTTTCTTAACACCACCTATTGAGGAGACTGTTTTTTCCACTAATGACTGTGTTTAGATTATTTACATTTAAGGTAATCATTGCTAGGTTAGGTTTTAAGTCTGCTATTTTTTATTTGTTTTCTGTTTGTTTCCTCTGTTTCTCGTTACTCTTTTATTGCCTTCTTGTGGGTTACTTGAAAAATTTCAGGAATCCATCTTGATTCATGTATCATGTTTTTAAAGGCATTTTGAATAATGTTTTTAATGATTGCTCTAGGAACTGCAATATACATAGGTAACTTACCAAAGTCTACTTTGAGTGACACATAGGAAACTTACTTCCGTTTATATCCCTTTACACTGCCCATTTTTAAAATATAATTGTCTTAAATATTTCCTTTACATATACAAACACCACATCAGATGGTGTTACAATTTTTGCTTTAACCATAAAATATGATTTAAGAAACACACACAAAAATAAGATAGTCCATTATTCTTATCCCTATTTTTACCCATTTTGATGTTCTTCTTTCCTTTCTGAAGTTCTAAGTCTTCTAATTTCTTTTCTCTCTATGGTTCAGATCGGGCGAATTCTATTAATCTCTCTTTAAACTCACTGAGTTTATCCTTTGTCTTTTTTACTCTGCTATTGAGCCCATCCAATGAGTGGGGTTTTTTAAATTTCCTGTTATCATATTTTTCAGTCAGTACTATAATTTCCACTTAGTCCTTTTTTAAGCTTCTATTTCTTTGCTGAGATTTTTCTATTTTTTATTTCAAGAAAGTATGTAATTGGTCTGTATTAGGTCCCCAGGGCTGCCATAACAATGTACCCAAAACTGGGTGGTTTAAAACAACAGAAATTTATCATATCACAGTTCTGGAGGCTTGAAGCCTGAAATCAAGGTGCCAGCAGGGCCATGCTCCTTGTAAACTTGTAGGGGAAAATGCTTCCTTTCTTCCTCCTAGCTCCTGGTGATTGCTACTAATCCTTGCCATTCCTTGGTTTGCAGCTGCAGCACTTCAGTCTCAGCCTCTGTTGTCACATGGCATTCTACCTTCATGTGTCTCCTTAGAGGGACACCAGTCATATTTGATTAAGGGCACCGGACTCCAGGATGACCTCATCTTAACTAATTACATCTGCAATGATCCTATTTCCAAATTCTGTCACATTCTAAGGTATGACTACAATATATGTCTTGGGAGAATACAATTTAACCAAAAACATTATCAAAGACTATACTTTCATCATTTAAATGCTTTTGAACTTAAGACTTGTTTTATGGCCCAGAATATGTCCTGTCTGTCTTGGCACTTGAAAAGAATGTGTGTTTGGGGTTCTTGGGTGAAGTGTGGTATAAATGTCACTTGGGATGTGCTTGTTGACAGTTCAGTTCAGGTCTCCGAGGTCCTTTACTGGTTTTCTGTCTATTTGATCATCAGTTACTGAGACAGGAGTGTTGAGCTATTTCCACGTTGTTGTTGTTGTTTAGTCACTCAGTCGTGTCTGACTATTTTGCGACTCCATGGACTGTAACCTGCCAGGATCCTCTGTCCATGGGATTGCCCAGGCAAAAATACTGGAGTGAGTTGCCATTTCCTTCTCCAGGGGATCTTCCTGACCCAGGGATTGAACCTGCATCTCTTGCATTGGAAAGCATATTCTTTACCACTGAGCCACCAGGGAATAATCTATCTATTGCTTTTCTCCTGTGTTATCAGTTTCTGCTTCATGTATTTTAAGGCTCTGTTTCTTGTTACTTCATTTCTTTCTCTTTTTTTTTTTTTTTGCCTTTCTTTGGGTTACCTGCACATGATTTTAGGATTCCATCTTGATTTATTTTTAGGTTCCACCAGGCTTTTGTTTGTTAACCAGGACCCCCAACATATTTTTAGCTGTGAAGCCACAAAAAGAGTAATAATGAGGCCCCAGCTTTCCTGTCTCCACTAATTCCCCCTTCACTGTTTCACTTCACTGACTAAACACGCTTCGCTTCTCAGATGGCCCTGTAATCTCCTATTTGTCCACTCTAGCCAGCACTTCAGCATAGATGCTTCGTGACAGTTTCTCAGATCTTCTTTCTCCCCAACTCTTTGAAAGTTGTGTAAGGTCCAATGTTATTTCATAATACATATAGTGGCCCTGCCACTCCCCTGACTGAATCCTGAGAGAGAATAGAGGGCATGTGCAGAGAAGGGCCAAGACAGTCCAGCTATTTCAACCTTCAGAGCCAAGGCCCCAGATACACGAGTAGAGCCATCTTAGACCACTGAAATTGGTACTTAAAAATAATGTGCTTTTGCAAAAAAGAAAAGAAGAAGAAGAAGAAGAAGAAAGGAAAAAGCTAAAACAGGTGTATTAACTTTGGGACCGAGTTGTGGGGAGAGGCTAGAAAAACAGCTAGGAAAATGTTAGTAAAGGTTGGGAAATGGGTGAACAAAGTAGAATCTCTAAGAGTAGTGAGGAAACTATAATAGAAGGTTGGAAAATGACATCTCATGTCATATAGGTAAAAAAACAATTGGCAAAACTGTCATCTGCAGTAAACAGAAGATGGAAAATATGTACCTAATGAACTTGTGTATCTACCTAAGGAGAACGTCCAGTCAAGCAGAATGCTGATAGTGCCATTTAACATCTAGCCGCATGTGATAATGTACACAAAGAGAGAGGTGAGCCGAGCAGCATTTGCAAATGGAATTTTAGAGGAAATATAGAAGAGCCGGGATTTTCTGGGTCAGAAAATAAAACTTTTGCATTTCTAGTTTTCCGAGCCAGCAAAGATTAAGAGTGTAACGTAAGATCCTTTGTGAAGACCCCAGAAAGATATAAGTTGGTACTTAAGAAACCTTTTCAAATAGAAAAAAAGGCATTGTATATAGGCAGAACACTGACATAAATCATACCTGTAGGTTTTTTGGATCTGTCTCCTAAGAGAAAAGAAACAAAAGCAAAAATAAACAATTGGGACCTAATTAAACTTAAAAGCTTTATGCAGTAAAGGAAACCATCAGCAAAATGGAAAGATAATATACTAAATGTGAGAACATACTTACAAACGATATGACTGTTAAGGGGTTACTATCCAAAATATATAAACAGCTCATACATCAACATCAAAATCAAAATCAACATCAAATCAACATAAAAAAAATCCAATTTAAAAATGGGCAGAACTGCATAGACTTTTTCCAAAGAAGACATTCAGATGGCCAACAGGCAAATGAAAAGATGCTCAACACAGTTAATCATCAGAGAAATGCAAGTCAAAAGCAGAATGAGATATCACCTCACACCTGTCAGAATAGTTATCATCAAAAAAGACTACAGATGACCAATGTTAACAAGGATGTGGAGCAAAGGGAACCCTAGTACATTGTTGGTAGGAATGTAAATTGGTGTAGTTACTATGGAAAACAGTATGGAGGTTCTTAAAAAACCTGAATATAGAAATACCATGTGATCCAGCAATTCCACTCATGGATACATAGCCAATGAAGTAAAAAACACTGTTTCAGGACTTCCCTGGTGGCTCAGTGATAAAGAATCTGATTGCCAATCGGGAGACAAGGGTTCAATCCCTGATCCAGGAAGATCCCACATGCTGCGGGGCAACTAAGCCCCTGCACCACAGCTATTGAGCCCGTGCTCTAGAGCCCGGGAGCCACAACTCCTGAGCCCTCGTAACACAACTACTGTAGCCCACGCACCCTTGAGCCTATGCTCCACAAGAAAAGCCACCACAATGAGAAGCCTGCACATCACGACTAGAGAGTAACCCCCACCTCCCCTACAACTAGAGAAAAGCTTCAGCAGCAACCCAGCAGAGCCAAAAATAAATACATAAAAAATACTAGTTCAGTAAGATACATGCACTTCAGTGCTCATAGCAGCACTTATGTGGAAGCAATCCAAGTGCCCATTCAACAGATGAACAGATAAAGAAGATGCAATGGAATATTAGTCATAAAAATAGAATGAGATTTTTCCATTTGCAGCAGCATGGATGGACCCAGAGGGTGTAATTCTTACTGAATCTTAAGTCAGATACAGAAAGACAAATACATATGTTATCACTTATACGTAGAATCTAAAAAATAAAACAAATGACTAATATAACAAAACAGAAACAGACTTACAAATATAGATAACAAACTAGTGGTTACCAGTGGGGAGAGGGAAGAGAAGAGGGGCAATACAGAGGTATAAAGTATTATGCATACAATAATCTACAAGAACATATTGTACAGCACAGGGGATATAGCCAATATTTTATAATAATTTTAATGGAGTATAATCTGTAAACATATTGAATCACTACGCTGTACACCAGAAACTAACGAAACACTGCAAATCAACTACACTTCAACTTAAAAAGAAAAAAGGCATTGTCCCCAGCCCTTAACATGCCATCCAAAGTAGAAAGAAGCCCATCTCAAAAAATGTTGTGGGTATAATTGCATTCTACGGACTCAGATTCATATGAACCCCATACTTTATTCCTTTGAATCTATAAATGTTCTATATGTTCCCTCCCTCTTACTGCGCCCCCAGCTGAAGTTGCTATATAACACAGGGAGCTCAGCCCGGTGCTCTGTGACAACCTACAGGGGTGGGATGGGGGGACGGGAAGAGGGAGGGAACATATGTATACTCATGGCTGATTCACGTAGTTGTACGGCAGAAACTAATACAACATTGCAAAGCAATTATCCAATTAAAAATAAATTTTAAAAGTCACTATAAGTTCTGTACAAATATATTACAACATAATAATTTAAAAAAGTATGTGTGTGCGTGTGCTCACATGGTAATGTATTCGTTAGGGTTTCCCTGGTAGCTCAGATACCTGGTTTCCCTGGTAATGAATCTGGCTGCAAAGCAGGAGACCTGGGTTCAGTCCCTGAGTTGGGAAGATCCCCTGGAGAAGGGAACCACTACCCACTCCAGTACTCTGGCCTGGAGAAATCCATGGACGGAGGAGCCTGGCAGGGGTCCCAAAGAGTTGGACCACGGGGTCCATGCAGTCCCAAAGAATCGGACATGACTGAGCAACTTCACTTTCACTTTCAATGTGTATGTTTCCATGTTACTGTCTCAATTCATCCCACCCTCTTCTTCCCCCGCTGTGCCCACAAGTCTGTTCTCTGTGTCTGCATCTCTATTCCTGCCCTGCAAATAGGTTCATCAGTACCATTTCCTAGATTCCATACGTATGTGTTAATATACAATATTTGTTTTCCCCCTTCTGACTTACTTCACTCTGTATAACAGGCTCTAGGTTCACCACCTCACTAGATCTGACTCAAATACCGAACCCACATTTTTAAGAGAACTGAACTAGCAAAACCCCTTCAAATAGATCTAAGAAGGCTTGAGATTGCTCCATTTGCAAATCCCAACTGGGCCCCCGACTTTCTGTGCGTAGGGAGGGAGCAGGCTGAGAAAGCCACTAAGCTGCAAACATAGACCTTTTTTTAAAATAAAAGCATGACCCATGGGGCCATGTCAAGAGCCCAGAAGATGGAAATAAGAACTATGAATAACAGTAAACTAGGAAGCCACTCCCAGGGAATAGAATGAGGATTGAGTCAAGGATTTCTCTGCTCCAAGAAAAGGGGGACCTGGCAGCACATATCCAGGTGGTTCTATGGTTGCTATGGGTCAATGACTCCTTTGTACCTCTCTTTTCAAGTGGGAGTGTTTACTGTAGTTATCTTGTCCCCATGTCACCATTGTGGTTGGAGGGCAGTACTAGATAACTTGTGTGGCAGATTGCATTTTTCCAAATATGGGCACGTTAATATATAGATTATCCTATATGCTGTTCTCACAATGTGACATTGACAGCTCTCTTCAAGATGGTGGCATCCATGTTCCTTGCCTTTGAGCTTGGGTGGACTTTTGTAACTGCCTCAGCCAAATAAAATGTGGTGAAAGTGATGCCGTATGACTTCCGAAGCTGGGTCACGAAAGGTAACAGCTTTTGCCTGGCACCCTCTCTCACATGCTCTTGCTCTTGCTCTCGCTCTCTCTCTCCCCTTGCCCTGGAAACGCAGTGCTGTGTTGTGAGGAAGCCTAGTCAATATGAAGAGATTAGTGTGGCTGTTCTAGCTGACAACCACAGACAGGCTCCTAGCCAACAGCTACAAGCCACACATGTGAGTAAACAGAGCCTTAAGATGACGCTAGCCTTCACTGAAAGGGTCTTCCAACTGAAGCCTCAGACATCATGGAACAGAGACAAACTATACCCTCTGATGCCCTGTCTGAAAGAGAAGCCAAGAAGGTAATAAATTATTTTGCATTGTTTTAAGCCACTAAGTATAGGGGTAAAACACCCTCTTCCAACAACACAAGAGAAGACTCTACACATGGACGTCACCAGATGGCCAACACCGAAACCAGACTGATTATATTCTCTGCAGCCAAAGATGCAGAAGCTCTATACAGTCAGCAAAAACAAGAGCAGGAGCTGACTGTGGCTCAGACCATGAACTCCTTATTGCCGAATTCAGACTTAAATTGAAGAAAGTAGGGAAAACCACTAGACCATTCAGGTATGACCTAAATCAAATCCCTTATGCTTATACAGTGGAAGTGAGAAATAGATTTAAGGGCCTGGATCTGATAGATAGAGTGCCTGATGAACTATGGAATGAGGTTCGTGACATTGTACAGGAGACAGGGATCAAGACCATCCCCAAGAAAAAGAAATGCAAAAAAGCAAAATGGCTGTCTGGGGAGGCCTTACAAATAGCTGTGAAAAGAAGAGAAGCAAAAAGCAAAGGAGAAAAGGAAAGATATAAACATCTGAATGCAGAATTCCAAAGAATAGCAAGAAGAGATAAGAAAGCCTTCTTCAGCGATCAATGCAAAGAAATAGAGGAAAATAACAGTATGGGAAAGACTAGGGATCTCTTCAAGAAAATCAGAGATACCAAAGGAACATTTCATGCAAAGATGAGCTCGATAAAGGACGGAAACGGTATGGACCTAACCGAAGCAGAAGATATTAAGAAGAGATGGCAAGAATACACAGAAGAACTGTACAAAAAAGATCTTCACGACCCAGATAATCACGATGGTGTGATCACTGACCTACAGCCAGACATCCTGGAATGTGAAGTCAAGTGGGCCTTAGAAAGCATCACTACGAACAAAGCTAGTGGAGGTGATAGAATTCCAGTTGAGCTATTCCAAATCCTGAAAGATGATGCTGTGAAAGTGCTGCACTCAATATGCCAGCAAATTTGGAAAACTCAGCAGTGGCCACAGGACTGGAACAGGTCAGTTTTCATTCCAATCCCAAAGAAAGGCAATGCCAAAGAATGCTCAAACTACCACACAATTGCACTCATCTCACACGCTAGTAAAGTAATGCTCAAAATTCTCCAAGCCAGGCTTCAGCAATATGTGAACCGTGAACTTCCTGATGTTCAAGCTGGTTTTAGAAAAGGCAGAGGAACCGGAGATCAAATTGCCAACATCCGTTGGATCATGGAAAAAGCAAGAGAGTTCCAGAAAAACATCTATTTCTGCTTTATTGACTAAGCCAAAGCCTTGGACTGTGTGGATCACAATAAACTGTGGAAAATTCTGAAAGAGATGGGAATACCAGACCACCTGATCTGCCTCTTTAGAAATTTGTATGCAGGTCAGGAAGCAACAGTTAGAACTGGACATGCAACAACAGACTGGTTCCAAATAGGAAAAGGAGTTCGTCAAGGCTGTATATTGTCACCCTGTTTATTTAACTTATATGCAGAGTACATCATGAGAAATGCTGGACTGGAAGAATCACAAGCTGGAATCAAGATTGCCGGGAGAAATATCAATAACCTCAGATATGCAGATGACACCACCCTTATGGCAGAAAGTGAAGAGGAACTCAAAAGCCTCTTGATGAAAGTGAAAGAGGAGAGTGAAAAAGTTGGCTTAAAGCTCAACATTCAGAAAACGAAGATCATGACATCCGGTCCCACCACTTCATGGGAAATAGATGGGGAAACAGTGGAAACAGTGTCAGACTTTATTTTTCTGGGCTCCAAAATCACTACGGATGGTGACTGCAGCCATGAAATTAAAAGACGCTCATTCCTTGGAAGGAAAGTTATGACCAACCTAGATAGCATATTCAAAAGCAGAGACATTACTTTGCCAACAAAGGTTCGTCTAGTCAAGGCTATGGTTTTTCCAGTGGTCATGTATGGGTGTGAGAGTTGGACTGTGAAGAAGGCTGAGCGCCCAAGAATTGATGCTTTTGAACTGTGGTGTTGGAGAAGACTCTTGAGAGTCCCTTGGACTGCAAGGAGATCCAACCAGTCCATTCTGAAGGAGATCAGCCCTGGGATTTCTTTGGAAGGACTGATGCTGAGGCTGAAACTCCAGTACTTTGGCCACCTCATGCGAAGAGTTGACTCATTGGAAAAGACTCTGATGCTGGGAGGGATTAGGGGCAGGAGGAGAAGGGGACAACAGAGGATGAGATGGCTGGATGGCATCACTGACTCGATGGACGAGTCTCAGTGAACTCCGGGAGTTGGTGATGGACAGGGAGACCTGGCGTGCTGCGATTCATGGGGTCGCAAAGAGTCGGACACGACTGAGAGACTGATCTGATCTGATCTGAAGTATAGGGGTAACTTGTTATGTGGCAGTAGATAACGAATGCAAAGTGTTTTGTGAGAAGCTACCTCTGGGTGTGACTGTAGATGACAAAATTCTGGACATTGAGCTGAGGCTATAATTAGATGAAATATCTGAGGTCTTAGGAAAAGTAAATATATTTTGCACGTAGGAGGAACACAAATCACAGGTACCAAAGAGAGGACAGTGCTATACTGTCATATTAATCACCAACAATGGTTAATCCTCTGCTATATTGACCACGGGCTTGACTGTGTGACATGCTTTGGCCGAGATGATGAAAGCAAAATCTTGAAATCTTGAAACTAGTTGTACTTTGGGGTTTGCCCTTTCTTACTGCTGGGGAACCTAAGACCACCATGTGAAGCAGCATAGCCTTAGCTCCTAGAGGATTAAAAAACTCATGGAGTGAGAGCCCAATTATACAGGTCATTCCAGTTGAGGCCCCAGAATTAGACAGGCAAAGACAGGGCATATTCATGCAAGGCAGAGGCACAGAGTCACAAACCGGCTGGTTGTGTGCTGTTCTATATTTCTGTAAGGTCAGGTTTGAGAGGGAGTATTGCAATAGGATCTTGTAGAGGTAGACAGGAACCGAGGCACAAAAATGTTTTATGCTTTGTTTTCATTCTTTCTTCCTTAGGAGGTAAATACACTAGGGCTTAAGGATGGATTGAATGTCAAGGTCGTGGAGGAAGGGAGGCATCTAGGGGCATTGTCTGGGGTCTGGCTCAGTAGAACTGGTACCAGTCACTGAGGCAGGAACTATAGGAAGAATGATAAGGCCTTTTTTAGTTCTTTTTAGTGAGGGGAGGCTGAGTTGAGTTTTGAGTATGTCAGTTTCAGTTGTTTGTCAGACATCCATATAGACATGTTTGGCTGGCAGTAATGTATATAACCAGGCTAGAGTTTTAAATGCAGGAGTTGTAGTCATATATGTGAAAATAAAACAAGAACACATACAATATGTCGATTAAGAGTATAGCTTTTGGGCTCATTTAACTTGGATTCAAATCTCAGCTCCACCACATATTAACCACAGTCATTGAGAAAAAATGTCTTCATCTACAGAGACAGAGTAAATCTAGACAAAGGTTGTTGTGAGGATTAAACGAGGCAAGGTTTAGCAAAGAATCTAAAATTAATGAATTCTCAATAAGTGGCAGATATTGTTACCAAATGATCAAGAAATAACAAAGAAGTAGACCAAACCATGGAGCCAAGAAGTGGCCGAAAGGCACTTGAAAAGATGCTTAACATCACTAATCATCAGAGAAATGCAAATCAAAAGTACAATAAGATAGCACCCCACATCCATTAGGAGAGCTAGTATTAGAAGAAAGAGAGAGAGAGAGAGAAGGAGGGAGGGAAAGAGGGGAAAAAGAAGAGAAAAAGGAAGGAAGGAAGGAAATAACAAGTGTTGGCAACAATGTGGAGAAATTGAAACTCTTATGTACTGTTGGGGGGATGGTAAAATAGAATAACCCCCATGGAAAACAGTAAAGATCCTCAAGAAATTTAAAATACAATCACCATATGATCCAGCAATCCCACTTCTAGGTATATATCCAAAAATTTTTGAAATAGGATCTCAAAGAGACATTTGCACATCCATATTCATAGGAGTACTAGTCACAATAGGTTGTCTGAGGAGGCCTTGCAAATAGCTGAGAAAAGAAGGGAAGCAAAAGGCAAAGCAGAAAAGGAAAGTTATACCCATCTGAAGGCAGAGTTCCAACGAATAGCAAGGAGAGAAAAGAAAGCCTTTCTAAGTGATCAATGCAAAGAAATAGAGGAAAACAATAGTCTGGGAAAGACTAGAGATCTCTTCAAGAAAATTAGAGATACCAAGGGAACATTTCATGCAAAGATGGACACAATAAAGGACAGAAACAGTATGGACCTAACAGAAGCAGAAGATATTAAGAAGAGGTGGCAAGAATACACAGAAGAACTGTACAAAAATGATCTTCATGACCCAGATAACCACAATGGTGTGATCACTCACCTAGAGCCAGACATCCTGGAGTCCAAAGTCAAGTGGGCCTTACGAAGCATCACTACAAACAAAGCTAGTGGAGGTGATGGAATTCCAGCTGAGCTATTTCAAGTCCTAAAAGATGATGCTGTGAAAGTGCTGCACCCAATATGCCACCAATCTGGAAAACTCAGCAGTGGCCACAGGACTGGAAAAGGTCAGTTTTCACTCCAATCCCAAAGAAAGGCAATGCCAAAGAATGTTCAAGTACCACACAATTGCACTCATCTCACACACTAGTAAAGTAATGCTCAAAATTCTCCAAGCCAGGCTTCAACATTACATGAACTGACATGTACCCCAATGTTCATCGCAGCACTGTTTATGATAGCTAGGACATGGAAGCAACCTAAATAGCCATCAGCAGACGAATAGATAAGAAAGCTGTGGTACATATATACAATGGAATATTACTCAGCTATTAAAAAGAGTGTATTGAATCAGTTCTAATGAGGTGGATGAAACTGGAGCCTGTTATACAGAGTGAAGTAAGTCAGAAAGAAAAACACCAATATAGTATATTAATGCATGTATATGGAATTTAGAAAGATGGTAACAATGACCCTATGTGTGAGACAGCAAAAGGGACACAGATGTAAAAAACAGACTTTTGCACTTTGTGGGAGAAGGCGAGGGTGGGATGATTTGAGAGAATAACATTGAAATATGTATATTACCATATGTGAAATAGATTGCCAGTCCGGGTTCTATGCATGAGACAGGGTGCTCAGGGCCAGTGTACTGGGATGACCCTGAGGGATGGGATAGGGAGGAAGGTGGGTGGGGGTTCAGAATGAGGAACACGTGTACACCCATGGCTGATTCATGTCAATGTATGGCAAAAACCACTACAATATTGTAAAGTAATTAGCCCTCCAATTTAAAAAAAATAAATTATTATTTTTTAAAAAGACACATTAAAAAACAAAACAGTATGTGAACTGAGAACTTCCAGATGTTCAAGCTGGATTAGAAAGGCAGAGGAACCAGAGCTCAAATTACCAACATCCAGTGGATCATAGAAAAAGCAAGAGAGTTCCAGAAAATATATCTACTTCTGCTTTATTGACTATGTCAAAGCCTTTGACTGTGTGGATCACAACAAACGGTGGAAAATTCTGAAAGGAATGCCAGACCACCTTACCTGCCTCCTGAGAAATCTGTATGCAGGTTAGGAAGCAACAGTTAGAACTGGACATGGAACAACAGACTGGTTCCAAATCAGGAAAGGAGTACGTCAAGGCTGTATATTGTCACCCTGCTTATTTAACTTATATGCAGAGTACATTATGTGAAATGCCGGGCTGGATGAAACACAGGCTGGAATCAAGATTGCCAGATGAAATATCAATAACCTCAGATATGCAGATGCACCACCCTTATGGCAGAAATTGAACAGGAACTGAAGAGCTCTTGATGAAAGTGAAGAAAGAAAGTGAAAAAGCTGGCTTGAAACACAACATTCAAAAAACTAAGATCATGCATCTGGTCCCATCACTTCATGGAAAATAGATGGAGAGAAACAGTGGAAACAGTGTCAGGACTTTATTTTCTTGGGCTCCAAATCACTGCAGATGGTGACTGCAGCCATAAAATTAAAAGGACTCTTACTCTTGGAAGAAAAGCTATGACCAAACCAGACAGCATATTAAAAGAAGAGACAATACTTTGCCAACAAAGGGTCCCATCTAGTCAAAGCTATGGTTTTCCAGTAGTCATGTTATGAATATGAGAGTTGAACTATAAAGAAAGCTGTGCACTTGAGAATGATGCTTTTGAACGTGGTGTTGGAGAAGACTCTTGAGAGTCCCTTGAATTGCAAGGAGATCAAACCAGTCCATCCAAGATGAGATCAGTCCTGAATATCATTGAAAGACTAATGCTGAAGCTGAAACACCTGATGAGAAGAGCTGACTCATTTGAAAAGACCCTGATGCTGGGAGGGATTGGGGGCAGGGGGAGAAGGGGATGACAGAATTTGAGATGGTTGGATGTCACCACTGACTCGATGGACATGAGTTTTGAGCTCTGGAGTGGTGATGGACAGGGAAGCCTGGTGGTCCATGGGGTCACAAAGAGTCAGACACAACTGAGCGACCTGAAATGAACTGAAGACGTGGAAGCAAGCTAAATGTCCACTAATGGTTGAATGGATAAAGAAAAATGTGATAGAGACATATACACTTAACAGACTATATTCACCCTTTAAAAGGGAATAAATCATACCACATGCTTCTACACGTATGAACTTTGAAGTTATTATGCTAAGTGAAATAAGCCAATCACAAAAGACAAATATTCCTTGATTTCACTTATATCACTTATATAAGGTATCTGTAGTAGTCCAATTCCTAGAACAGAAAGCAAAATGGTACTTCACCAGGAACTGGGACAAGGGAAGAAAGGAGAATTGTTTAATGGGTACAGACTCAGTTTTGGAAAATGAAAAAATCTGGAGATCTGTTACATAACAATTTGAATATATGTAACATTATTGAACTGTACACTTAAAAATGGTTAAGATGGTAAATTTTTATGTTATGCATTTTTAGCACAATAAAAAGATTCATGAAAAGAACATGGAGACAAAAGTACAGATTTCCCGACAAACCAAGTGCAGTCTCAGCTATTAAGATATTTACCATCTAGTGAGTTCCTGGACAGCAAGAACTATGCTCTACTCACTGTTGTATCCTCAGCATCCAGCACAATGTCTGGCAGAAGCAGGCACTCAATAAATGTTGGCTAATCTAATGTAAGGTGCCTACGTGCTAAGTCGCTTCAGTCCTGTCTGACTCTTTGCAACCCCATGGACTGTAGCCTGCCAGGCCCTCTGTCCATGGGATTT